>NC_081769.1:8402109-8632109 GCF_963082965.1 Carassius carassius
ACTAGCGCACTCATATTCAGATTTTTCTTGAAGCCAATACTAATTCAGCCTCACATTCAACTATATTGGAGGCACTTAAAGCTTTTATGAGAGGACATATTCTCTCATATGGGGCTTATAAACAAAAAGAAAATAGAGATGCTTTAATTGATTTAGAAAAAGAAATAAGATCATTGGAATAAGAACATTCTTTGACCATTAATGATAGATGTTTATCACAACTTAATAAAAACGGGTCGTATATAATAACTTGTGCACTAGCATTATAAAGTAATTAGCATTTTTACAAGTGTAATTATTTATGGTTAATGAATGGTTTATTACTCTTGACCAATAGGTGGCGCTGTTACCAAATTTATGTGGCATGGTCAGTGTGAGGTGATGATGTCACATACAAAGTTTGATGCAAATATGTCAAAGCTTTGCAGAGATACAGCCTCAAATGCATTTTGGCACCCTTCCAGCAAATTTGTTGATGTTCAAAGTGAGAACCATTTCGTATATAGATACGAAATCCATAACTTTTTGCCAGCATGGTCTGAAGATGATCCACGTCAAATTTGGTGAAAATCGGACTACATACAAAAATTATAACAAAATTTCCAAAAAGGCTAATAACTTTTGAATAAATCTGGCTACTAAAATGCCGCTGGGTCAAGCCGAAAACATAGATACCAAGTATTCCTTATTTGGCCGAACTTCCTGTCCGCCATCTTGATTTTCAGTCAAAACCTACTTTTTCGAACTCCTCCTAGACCATTTGTCTGATTTTCACCAAAATCGAATCATATAATCTCCAGACTGAGCCGACTAAAAGTTATGGATTTCGTGTCGATATACAAAACGATTCTCATTTAAGCGCATCAACGAATTTGCTGGAAGGATGCCAAAATGCATTTGAGGCTGTATCTCAGCAAAGCTTTGACATTTTTGCACCAAACATTGTATGTGTCATTTTCAGCTCACACTGACCATGCCACATCAATTTTGTAACAACGCCACCTATTGTTCAAGAGTAATAAACCAATCATTAACCATTAATAATTATGTTATGATCCCCTCTCCCAGTCTAGGGTTGGGAGAGGGAGTAACAGGTTATCTAAAACTTATAAAAGAATAAATGAAAGAAAATCAGAAAGGAATCACCTCAGTCCTCTGCTACAGAAAAGGCAACCACCACTTAGTTTGACCATTTAAATAATTTATTTAGCAAGGGAAGCAATAAATGTCTTCAGGAGAGGGCCTGGTCAAAACAAAAAACAAAACAGCAGCTGACTAGCAGGAGGAGTACTAAATAATCTATCCAAGTAAAAGAGATCAACAACAGCTTTCCTTAACTCCCTCACTAACCAAAAACAGGGATAAACATGAGTACAAAATAAAATGGCACCCTCTCCCTACAGTTTCCAAAACTAACCATAAATCAAAAAATGTAAGTTACAATACATCTTAATACCTTAACACACTGATGAGCACCACCTGTGGGCAATTTGAAACTGGCTCTCAATCAAAGAGCGGGAGAGAGAGAGAGAACACACACGATACATGACCACACCCCAAAGGGTGGGGAAAACATACCTCAACAATTCATTTAAAAACATCCATCCTAGGGATGTAACAACCCCACCGCAAAGAATACAAACCATGGTTTGTAATTATCACATTTCACAATACCATTTACACTTGTATAGAGGATACAAATGTCAGTGTGGGAACAATTTCATACTCTGGAGAGAGCATCAGCCATAACATTTTCAGCACCCTTCTTATGACGGATGTCCAGATTATATCCTTGGACAGCGAGAGACCACTCTTAGTAATCGCTGGTTGGAACCTGACATACAAGATAGGAACACCAAAGGGTTATGGTCATGTACACAATGATACAATTGGAGTTACTCTGCTGACCTTCTGATAATCAGTGCAAAACGAAAGCTATTATCAGGCTTTGGAACAAGCAAGCAGGGGGAACTCCAAGGACTCTGGCTTGGCGTAGCAATTCTATGATGCAGCATGTTCTCAACCTCTGTCTGCATGATCGCACGTTTCTGTGGATTAACCCTGTAAGGATGTTGTTTTAGAAGGGCTACATCACCAACATCAATGTCGTCACCACACAAGGTTGTTTTACCAGGCACATCACCAAACAGGGCGGGAAAAGCATTCAGTAATTTGATTAAATCTTTAGCCTGTTCACCAGACAGATGACAATAGAAATGGGACAGGTTTTTCAGGACAGCAGAATTCTTCAGAGGAGTAGAGGGAATTTGAACATCAAAGCATATCAAGCCAACCTCCTCCAAGGAGTAATTTGCCACTACACCCACAGTGGCAATAGCGGCAGACAGCGGTGAACAGTCTGATCTGATGATGAAATCTTCCGAGAGGCCCTTGGGTCTCAGGATGATATGCTGTAGATATTTGTTGACTTATGCCAAGTGTTTTGAGAGACTGTTTAAAAACTCTAGAAGTAAAATTTTACCCTTGTTCACTCTGAATTACTTTTGGCAATCCAAAAGTGGTACAGAATTTGAGCAATTCTTTTACAACAACTTTAGATTTTAATGTACGTATTGGAACAGCCTCAGGGAAACGGGTTGCAGCACACATAATGGTCAATATATATTGCTGTCCTGATTTGGCTTTTGGGCAACGGTCCAACACAGTCCACAATTAAGCATTCGAATGGATCACCCACAGCTGGAATAGGGCACATGGGTGCTGGTGGAATCTTCTGATTGGGTTTACCTGCCATCTGGCACACATGACAAGACTTACAGAATCTGGATACGGCTGACTTAAGACCAGGCCAGAAAAAGTACCTGGTAATGCGCTGGTAGGTTTTTGTTATACCCACATGACCAGACAATGTGTTTTCATGGGCAAGTTTCAAGACTTGTTGCCTATAACCAACAGGTAAAAAAATCTGCCACACTTCCTGCCAACCTAAATCCTCTTGCTGGGGCTTCCACCTATGCATCAACAATCCACTTTCCCAGAAGTAAACCACCCCTGAATCAGATGTATGTGAAGCGCTGCTAGCAATCCACATACACTTGGCCAGGGAAGGGTCTGCTTTCTGTGCTGCAGCTAAGTGTTCTCTATCTGCCTTCAGTGGGGTTTCAGAGTTTAATTTCTCAGGAGGTACAGTAAAGTGAGGGTTAGGGATTATAGACAGGACACACTCCACGGAGTTAGGATCATTAACCAAAAAGGAATCGGAGAGATCCACCATCTCCTCAAATTTCTTTGACTGGGCACAGGTAACAGCACAAGCGGGAAATGCAGAGGGGAAATTCACTGCCAAATCAGGGTTGTTTGTCCTCCAGGGAAGTAACCTTGCTAGCCAGGCACCACTTTTCAAAAAGAACCCTTTTCTCTCTCACAAATTCAAACTTCAAGTTTGGTTGACTGTTTTCAAATGAGTGCGGAATTTCTGTCTATAGGCCTCAGGGACAAGTTCATATGCTCACAAAACTGCAGACTTAACGATGTCATAGTCAAGAGAGCTTTCTATGGGAAGGGCAGAGCAAACTTTCTGTGCTTCCCCTGTTAGACTACACCATCCACCATACCACCATAGTCAATTGTGTACTGGGAGCCAGAGCGGCTGACATCTTGTCAAATTTAAAAGTGCTGGCTAATGCTAAACGTAAATACAGTAATACAGTGTTATTCATGCCAACGCTAATGATGTTTGACTTCGCCAGTCGGAGATCACTAAAAATAACATTAAAGAGGTGTGTGAACTTGCAAGCACGATGTCAGACACTGTAATATGCTCTGGTCCCCACCCTTCTTACCGTGGTGACGAGATGCATAGCAGATAACCTGACTAAAATCTGATGATTACATTATTTTAAATGAGTCCACCCCCCAAGATTACTGTTATAAACATGAGCCGCGTCTAAAAGGCAAAGGGGGGGGGGGGGGGGGTGTTGCTTCAATTTATAACAATGTTTTCAGAATTTCTCAGAGGACAGGCTTCAAGTATAACTCGTTTGAAGTAATGGTGCTTCATATAACATTATCCAGAGAAGCAAATGTTAATGATAAATCCCTTGTTATGTTTGTACTGATTACTGTATACAGGCCACCAGGGCACCATACAGACTTTATTAAACAGTCTGGTGATATTACATTCAAGTTAGTTCTGGCTGCAGATAAAGTTTTAAAAGTTGGTGATTTTAATACCCATGTTGATAATGAAAAAGATGCATTGGGATCAGCATTTATACAGTATATATATAATATATTATTATAATATATATTATATATTTAATATAGGATGCCTGTGCTAAGTAGATAATTTAGGGGAAGAATGGTGAAACAATAATCCCACTCGCTACGATCATTTATATCAGTTTAAACACTTGAAGGTGAAAATAAATGAACAATGAGATGTAAAAGTGCAAACTGTCTGCCTGAAGAGGAGAAACGAAGGAAAGAGGCAAAGTGGTGATGGTGGGGGATGTAGATTTTGGCGGGGCGGGTTAGTAGGTTGTGGGATGGAACATAAAAGCACACAACACAGATCAGAGGCAGATCAGAGCTAAATCTACATAGAACAGTGTGTTTCCTCTTACCAGCCCTATAAATAATGTCCAAAGGCCAGATTTATTAACCTTTTAGAGCTTGGCCAGGAGAATGAAGGTAAAATAGATGACCTTGGAAAAACAATCACCCTCTCACATTATAGAATGAGGGTGTGCATAGATAATGAAAAAAAGAGAAAGACATGAGGAACTAAAGAAAAAGAGAGAAAAGAAAAATTCAACTTAAGACAGAATGTTTTTTTTTCTCAATTTTCCCCAACTTCCATTCCTCATAGAACCTATATAATGAGCTGTTTAGAGAAGGCCACAGATGTTGGTTCATGGAAGGTTCACCCATTATCCAAGCCCCACAGCCAGTTGGGGGGCTAACCACTTTGATCAGCGTGTGCACAGGCCCCAATGATTTTCACATCAAGCCACCTGATGTACAGCTTCACCATCCGTCAATCACTCCCCCATATTGACCCCCCTTAAATGAGCCTTCCCTGCTTTGTACCATGAGCAATAATTAAAATGGCAGCCATTGATTATAACTAATATTATGAGAGATCAGGATGTACACATGCTACACATTTTTGTACCATGATTTTGTACAGTTTGATGTCTGTTTAATGTCTCTGTAAGATTGAATGAAAAGGGAAGCTCACAATATCGGGTTTCTCCAAACTTGTCTGCATTTGCTTGATATTGTGATATTATGTAAGTAAGATCTTGACATTTTATCATTCCTTTTTAAAACAACCTAAGCCAGTTAATCCATCTAGCCTCAAACATGTTGTATGGCAATTATTAAGGAAAAAAAATAAGAATGAACATTTGTGATTTATGTATTTATTTGTTTGCATTCGCAGAAACTCTACAATCATTTTAGTTTACCAAGAAAGCTTCCTATTTTCTCTTTTAGAATCACAGCTCTGAACCGGTTCAAGGAACGAAAACGAAAACCGGAAACAAACAAAATTTTGACAGGAACAGAACCAGAAACAGAAACGAAATCAAATTTATAGTTCCGAACAGAATCAAAAATTTGAAATGGCCGATAACCGGTTAATAACGTTATTTTATCGTTCCATTTAATATTTGAAATTTGCTGTCAACCAATCACGAATTCCAGTAGACTCCAGCATATGCAAATATGATGCTGAAGCCAGCGAGTGAAATGTCCGCTCAGCTGTGAACTCATCATAGGCAAGTCTCAATGACAATGCACCGCCTTCAGGGCCGGATTAAGACCAAATTAGGCCTGATGCTGCAGCAGCGCAAAAAGGGCCTATTTAAGCGCCAGCATGCTTAGCCTTTCCTGCCCAACTGAGGACCGCAGCTCTCCTTTGATTATTCCCAACTTTGAGAAGCTCCACTCGCCGATGGCATTGGACATCATCATGAACAGATAGATGCGCTAACCAATTTCGACATTTGGAAACGTCTGAGAAAGATTCAGCGATGAGAAAAGCTCGTACAAGCTCTAATGCTGATTCATTTACAGTCTTACAGTCAGGTTTCTGAGTGCGCATGAATGCAGCAAACTGTATCATTTAATTTTGACCGATTAATAATCAGTTAAATGGTTTAAAAAGTCATTTATTTTCAATAAATTATCAAAATATTTAAAAAGGTTTGCTGCATGGTTAAAATATGCTACACGTATATATATATATATATATATATATATATATATATATATATATATATATATATATATATATATATATATATATATATAGAGGGAGAGAGAGAGAGAGAGAGAGAGAGAGAGAAAGAATGAGAGCGAAAACTTGTATAGCCTATACGTTTTTTAGAGAGAGTAAAATATTTCATTCAGAAATAGAAATAATGCAGACACAAAATATTTACAAACATTAGGCTATAATAAACACTAGGCTATTTTGTATAATCATTTGTCATTCAAATACATCGCGAGTACGGAAACTTTGATTTTGTGTCGAATGAGACTCAATGTTGGTTTCGGTTTCGTTTTAGCCTAAATTAATTCGTTTTAGTTTGTCATTAATATTGCTATAGCTTCTTATATTTTTAATTCTTGTTCTTTTCTAAATATTGTTAATTGAAATTATTTTGTTGCGTAGTGAGGGGAACTAAAATAGCCTAGTGGAGCTTCTCAAATTTCCCGGAAGCTGAACAGTTTTCATTTGCTATATTAACCTCAAAATAATTCTTAGAATGAAATTTGGAGTCAAACTTTCGGACGCATATACAGCGTTACTTATTATACATTTACTATTATTCTATATTCTTTATATTAAATAACATTTTAGCATCCAGATCCGTCGGGAACATAGAAACATTTGGATTCGTGCCGAAAGAGAGAGGTAGGCATCAGCTTCACCTTGGATTAATTTGTTTTTGGATTGACGTTTTATAGCCTAAACTAATAACTGTTTTTATAATGTTTTTAAACATTTTGCTTTAGACTACAGGCATTTTAGCCTTCATTATTTCGGAAGTAGTAGGGCTAATAAAATGCGACGTGAGCCGCGACTTTTTTCTTTTTTTTTACTCTCAAAACTATAAACTAAATATCTTAAAAATACTTTGTGTTTAAAGTGTTTTTATATATATATATATATATATATAATTTTTTTTTTTTTTTTTAAGTAGCTTACATTTGGCCAAAATCTAGAGATGATGATGCTGTTTAGAATCTGTCTCTACATTTCTGAAAATTGCTTCTATTTTTTTATTTATTAAAATTAAAGAATGTATGCATAGTCTAAAAATTTAAATTAATGTAATTCTCAGTTAGAACATAAATTAAACAAAAACATAAAAGTAACCATTGTAAAAACAATAAAGAAAATAATAACAATAATAATACAATTAAATATCCTTGGCTTCAGCTAACAATATATTTATGAATTCTGGTTTCTTGATCTCTTGAAATCTGCATCAGAGTTAATATACAAGTTCATGTAATTTTCTTTATTACTTACAGAATAATGTAAGTAATAATCTAATCTGAAATGTAATAATCTAAAAGGTGTCTCTTTATTTATAAGAAAATAGCAAAGTACAACAGCCAAAGCATGAATAAACATAGTGTGGACAGGCATGATTCAAGGGTATTTGTAATATATTTTAGTTCAAATTATTTGTCTTTTTGATGCCTTAGTCATAGGTTTTATACTTGTGTGTAATTGTTTGGCAAGGAAATTAAGGGGACTTTAGAGAAAACACCATGAGAAAAGCTATAGGACCAGAATGGATATTTGTATGTGTAAATTGATACTGATATGGATTTGAATTTATACAGATTAGGGTTTGGAAGAATAATTATAAAGTGTTCTTTAAGATCAACTGTTGTCAATGATGATTGTAATGGTTAAATTCTTCAGACATGAAGCAGAAACCTGTATTATATCACTTAAGAGATAATTGTCACGGTTCATGAATTCACTGTCTTACCTTTTCTGTGCATGCGGTTGTGTTGGAGGTGTAGTTACTGATTACCCATCACCCTGATCACTGCTACCTGCTGCACTCATCACCGGTGCTATTTAAACCTGTTTCTCACCTAGCCGTGTTGATCATTTCAGTGTGGCGGCCCGCAGACTCTCTGATCTCCACCAAGGCAAGCATTCAGTTTCTGACTACATGATACAGTTTTGCACTCTGGCGGCCAAGTGCCAATGGAACGAGGACAGATTAAGCCTAGTGGAGCTTCTCAAATTTCCCGGAAGCTGAACACTTTTCATTTGCTATATTAACCTCAAAATAATTCTCAGCATGAAATTTGGAGTCAAACTTTCGGACGCATATACAGCGTTACTTATTATACATTTACTATTATTCTATATTCTTTATATTAAATAACATTTTAGCATCCAGATCCGTCGGAAACATAGAAACATTTGGATTCGTGCCGAAAGAGAGAGGTAGGCATCAGCCTCACCTTGGATTAATTTGTTTTTTTGATTGACGTTTTTTATAGCCTAAACTAATAACTGTTTTTATAATGTTTTTAAACATTTTGCTTTAGACTACAGGCATTTTAGCCTTCATTATTTCGGAAGTATTAGGGCTAATAAAATGCGACGTGAGCCGCGACTTTTTTCTTTTTTTTTACTCTCAAAACTATAAACTATATATCTTAAAAATACTTTGTGTTTAAAGTGTTTATATATATATATATATATATATATATATATATATATATATAATTTATATATATATATATATATATATATATATATATATATATATATATATATATATATATATATATATATATATTTTTTTTTTTTTTAAGTAGCTTACATTTGGCCAAAATCTAGAAATGATGATGCTGTTTAGAATCTGTCTCTACATTTCTGAAAATTGCTTCTATTTTTTTATTTATTAAAATTAAAGAATGTATTAATGTATGCATAGTCTAAAAATTTAAATTAATGTAATTCTCAGTTAGAACATAAATTAAACAAAAACATAAAAGTAACCATTGTAAAAACAATAAAGAAAATAATAACAATAATAATACAATTAAATATCCTTGGCTTCAGCTAACAATATATTTATGAATTCTGGTTTCTTGATCTCTTGAAATCTGCATCAGAGTTAATATACAAGTTCATGTAATTTTCTTTATTACTTACAGAATAATGTAAGTAATAATCTAATCTGAAATGTAATAATCTAAAAGGTGTCTCTTTATTTATAAGACAATAGCAAAGTACAACAGCCAAAGCATGAATAAACATAGTGTGGACAGGCATGATTCAAGGGTATTTGTAATATATTTTAGTTCAAATTATTTGTCTTTTTGATGCCTTAGTCATAGGTTTTATACTTGTGTGTAATTGTTTGGCAAGGAAATTAAGGGGACTTTAGAGAAAACACCATGAGAAAAGCTATAGGACCAGAATGGATATTTGTATTTGTAAATTGATACTGATATGGATTTGAATTTATACAGATTAGGGTTTGGGAGAATAATTATAAAGTGTTCTTTAAGATCAACTGTTGTCAATGATGATTGTAATGGTTAAATTCTTCAGACATGAAGCAGAAACCTGTCTTATATCACTTAAGAGATAATTGTCACGGTTCATGAATTCACTGTCTCACCTTTTCTGTGCATGCCTGCGGTTGTGTTGGAGGTGTAGTTACTGATTACCCATCACCCTGATCACTGCTACCTGCTGCACTCATCACCGGGGCTATTTAAACCTGTTTCTCACCCAGCCGTGTTGATCATTTCAGTGTGGCGGCCCGCAGACTCTCTGATCTCCACCAAGGCAAGCATTCAGTTTCTGACTACATGATACAGTTTCGCACTCTGGCGGCCAAGTGCCACTGGAACGAGGACAGATTCCTGCATGGGCTGGGTGACCGTGTCCAACGTGAAATTTACACCTTTGATCTTCCCAAGAACTTGAATGGGCTGATGGAGTTAGCATTACGGGTCAACTCGAGGTTGGAACAGCACTCTCAAGTGGAACAGCGCTCCCGAGCCAGAAGACAACTCGAGCCATTGGGCTTTCTCGCCGAAGACACAGTCAGCCCATCCAGCGATCCCGGGCCCATGCAGGTGGGTAGAGCTCGGCTTTCCCGGGAGGAGAGAGAGCGTCGACGAACTGAGGGACTATGTCTTTACTGCGGCGCGGCGGGGTATTTCTTCAATCGATGTCCACTAAAAGATCAAGCCGGGCAGTAGGGAGGAGGCTACTGTTGGGTGGAGCAGCATCCTCGTCCGCGACTCTCCTAGGAAAATCCTCGTCCGCGACTCTCCTTCCGGGAAAATTGCAATGGGCAACCGGCTTTTACGATTGCCAAGACCTGGTGGATTCCAGAGCAGAGGGTAATTTAATGGACTTTTCATTGGCCAATCACCTCCGCATCCCCATCACTTCGCTCCACAAACCCATTGCAGTTCACGCTCTCAATGGTCAGACATTACCCACCATCACGCACACTACGGATCCCATCACATTGACGGTATTGGGTAACCACACTGAGACACTGGAGTTCTTCCTCACTGACACTCCCTTAAGCCCCATTGTTCTCAGGCACCCCTGGTTTATCAAACACAACCCCAGGGTTGACTGGGGCTAAGGCTCCATTTCCACCTGGATTAATCAGTGCCATGCCTCTTGTCTTGTGTCTGCTCATTCGTCTGTGTCTAGTTCTGTGTTTCAGGAGGAGACGGTGGATTTGTCTAACGTGCCCAAGGAGTACCTCGACCTTAAGGAAGTTTTCAGTAAGTCCCGGGCTGCTTCTCTTCCTCCCCATTGTCCCTATGACTGTGCTATAGACCTAATGCCAGGTACGTCTCCGCCCAAGGGCAAGTTATAATTACTTTCTACTCCTGAAAGGGAGGCCATGGAGAAATATATTTCTGATTCGCTGCCTTCCGAGTTCATCCGCCCTTCCCCTTCTCCAGCGGGGGCGGGGTTCTTTTTTGTGGGTAAGAAGGATGGATCTCTGCGACCTTGCATAGATTACCGAGGGTGGAACAACATCACGGTAAAGAATACCTATCCTTTGCCGTTGATGTATTCAGCCTTCGAGAGGCTGCAGGGAGCATCAGTATTTACAAAACTGGACTTACATAATGCTTATCATTTGGTCCGCAGAAGGAAGGGGGATGAATGGAAGACAGCATAAATACCCCCTGGGGCCATTTTGAATATTTGGTCATGCTTTTCGGGCTGTCCAACTCCCCTGCTGTCTTTCAAGCACTAGCCAATGATGTGCTGAGAGACATGGTAGATTAGTTAATTTATGTCTACCTGGATGACATACTGATATTTCCTTCTTCTCTCCAGGAACATGTTCAGCACGTCAGACTAGTGCTCCAGAGGTTGCGAGCGAATGGGCTTTTTGTCAAGGCGGAGAAATGCGTTTTTCACGCACAGTCAGTTCCATTTTTGGGGTACATTGTGTTGTCCGAGGAAGTGCACATGGACCCCGACAAGGTTAAGGCTGTGGCGGATTGGCCAAGCCCAGATTCCCGCAAGGCCCTGCAGAGGTTTCCGAGGTTCGCCAATTTTTACAGACTATTCATTCGTAATTTCAGCCAACTGGCCGCACCTCTGACAGCGTTGACCTCCTACTGAATGATGTTCAGGTGGTCTGGTGTAGCCGAAGCTACATTTTCCAAACTAAAGAGCCCCTTCATTTCGGCTCCCATTCTTGTGGCCCCTGATCCATCACAGTTCAGTCAGTTCGTGGTGGAGGTGGACACGTCGGCGGTAGGTGCGGTTCTCTCCCAGCGCTCTTCCTCGGATGACAAGATGCATCCATGCGTGTTTTATTTCCATCGCTTTTCACCAGTGGAACGCAATTACGACATTGGCAATAGGGAATTGTTGGCGGCCAAGCTTGCATTGAAAGAATGGCATCACTGGTTAGAAGGGTCGGGGGTTCCTTTTATAGTATGGACAGATCAGAAGAATCTGGAATACATCAGATCTGCTAAAAGATTCAACTCTAGGCAGGCTCGGTGGGCCCTTTTTTTTGGACGTTTTGATTTTTCTCTTTCGTACCGCCCTTGTTCGGTTTGTGCCATGGGTAAGACTTCCAATTGCTCCCCAGATGGGTTACTCCAGCCGCTGTCTGTTCCTCCGAGACCCTGGTTCACACATCGCTCTAGATTTTATTCCCGCCCTACCAGGGCAAGACGGTCGTTTTGACCGTGGTGGACAGGTTCTCGAAAATGGTTCATTTCATTCCCTTGCCCAAATTACCTTCTGCCAAGGAGACAGCGGTGGCTGTCATAGATCACGTTTTTCGTTTACATGGCCTTCCGATGGACGTGGTCTCCGGCAGGGGGCCCCAATTTGTATCCAAATTGGGGCGAGAATTTTGTAAATTACTGGGGGCTACGGTTAGTCTGTCCTCGGGTTTCCATCCCCAGAGCAATGGCCAAACCGAGCGGGTCAACAAGGATTTTGAGAGAGTGTTGCGATGTTTGGTCTCTAAGAACCCTTCCTCCTGGAGTCAGCAAATTTCTTGGGTTGAGTACGCACATAACTTGTCAGTGTCGGCTATGGGCCTATCTCCGTTTAAGTGTAGTCTAGGTTACCAGCCACCAATTTTTCCCAGTCTGGAATCCGAGGTCGCGGTCCCCTCCACTCATGCCTTTGTCCAGAGGTGTCGTCACACATGGAGCAGTGCCCGAAGGACTCTGCTCCAGGTGGGAAGATGCACCAAGGCCCAAGCCGATCGCCACCGGTCTAAGCCTCCCATATACGTCGTGGGTCAAAAAGTGTTGCTTTCATCCAAGAACATTCCTCTGTGTTCCGTGAGTAATAAATTGGCTCCCAAATCTACAGGTCCGTTCACTGTCACCAAAATCATTAGTCCGGTGACGGTCCACCTCAAACTACCTCCCGTGTACAGGAGGGTTCATCCCGCATTCCATGTCTCCAAATTGAAACCTGTTTTTCCCTCCCATATTAACCCGCCTGTCCCGGTTTCCCCCTGGAGTTCTGGCTGTTCATGTGCTTCCTGGTCTTCACTCTTCATTCTGGATTCCTAAATCCCACCGGTTTGGTTCGCTCATTGCATCCCTGCGTCGCTGTCCTGAGCGGTGGTATCCTCAGCCTGCCTGTCTGCTTCAGAGCCCGACTTCACTCGTCTTTGCTTTGTCCAGTGAATCTGTCTATTGTCATTTACGAGTACTTGAGTATAATAAACCTCTGTCATCTACTCGCTATTGGATTCTCTGCCTTTCTTTCAGCACCAGACGTAACAATAATATATTATAATTAATATGAGATAAGTGTCCTGCTCTTTGTGGCACTTGACTTTAGAAGCATGCAATTATTGTGTGCTTTAAGTAAATGTGCAAAATCGTCATCATCATCACCACCTCCACCACCACCATCATCATATTATTATTATTATTGTTGTTGCTGTTGTTGTTAAACAATTAAGAGATGCTTTGACTTTTATGGTTCAGTAATACTTTGACTTTTTAACGTTGTTAGTTTAACTATTTTATGCTATTTTTAGGCTTATGGTGTCTGAACAAAGGCTTTTGTTCGGTTTTCTAAATTAACTACCATCAAGCATCTGACATCTGATTAATAATTAAGTGACCATCCAGTCTAATTATGGAAGCTTGCAAAATGAAAATGACTACATTTCAGGTCAAATTTAATTAAATTTAAAGAGTCTCAATTAAAGCTTTCAGAGAAATACTTACCTTGGATTTTGACCCACTCTTAGTGTCCTTATAAACAGATTCTAGCAGAAAGGCAATCTTAATGTTCTTCTACAATGGGAGAGCATCCCTGCGTCATTGACTGTGCCATGAACTCTACAGCTACAGTCACTCATTGTTCATTTGAATATGTACTGTAGAATAATAATAATAATCATCATCATCTTTATCATCATCATCATCCTCATCAAAGAAAATCCTAGACAGTGCTGTTACAATCCTAATAATGGCTCAGGTGTGAATAATTATATTTTTAACTTTTCAGTTGGGTCTTGGTTTCTCTCATTTTGTCAAGCTAAAATATATATATATTAGTGGTGGGCATAGATAATGTTTTTAATCTAGATTAATCTCACTGTAATCTTGGAATTAATCTAGATTAATCTAGATTAAAATGGCTCATTTGAATTCTGCCGAAAGCATTCAAATATGTGTGCTACCCAAATAAAATAATGACTAAAAGTATCGTTAAGTCTTTGAGAAAGAGTTTTTTCAGTGCGTTCCAGGAGCGGTGCGTCTGCAGCAGTGGAGCGATCGTTCACGTACTGAGTAGCGGACTGCAAACGCGTCCTGTGTGAAACAATGAGTATAAGTCCGTGCTGCTTCAGCACCAAATACGTAATGCACACGGACTGCATACACACTGCAGACGGAGTAAGTGTGAAACAGGCGTGCATCTTGTCGAGGTTTCCATTGGGAAGCTTCTTTAAAAAAAAAAAAATTCCCTGAAGCAAACCCGACGGCTTCAGCTGCATCCATGTTAGCACATCACATTTGATGTGGTAATTTCACAGTAGGCATTAGGGCTGTCACTTTTAGTTTGAAAATCGATTGCACAATCGATTGGACCAACCAAAAAGTTTAAGAAATGATAATAGGGAATCGATTTTAACCAAATATGTACACTATTAATTTTAAAAGAATTAAACAATTAAAAAATATAGATGTAACAAAACTCACAAACAAGCAGAAAAAGAAAATAAAGAATTCAGAAAGTCCAGTATGCCTTACGAAAGCTAGACAGTAAATACCAGTAATTTTATGAGCCTATAAGACCCAGTGACGTCGAAAGCGACCTCTTAGGCTGCGTTCACACCAAACGCGAATAGAGCGTCTGGCGTGAATGATTTCAATGTTAAGTCAATGTAAAGACGCGTTTACAGCGCAGTAGATGCAAATTCGCCTCATTCGCGCATCTAGTTACAGGAGATTCTGAGTTATGAAAAGGACCGTTGCAAGCTGACAGCGACCGGCTTTTGTGGTTGAAAATTGGCAGTAATACCCCCACCATACGCAGCTGTACCTGAGTGTCCCTCGGACATCATTGCGGTCGGAGCGCGTCTTCTCAACAGCTGGACATATAGTGAATAAAAAACGCTCTGCTCTGGATCCCGAAAATGTTGATTGACTTGTTTTCCTGTCCAATAAATTTGTAATGGCCCTAGCCTTTTTGCGCATTTCATTATGCCTGCCTAGTGCCTGTTATGTTCAATAAAAAAAACACACATGGCCTGTTATCAAGTCCATTTAAAGTTTCATTTTTTGAACAGTTGTTTGAAATGGATTGAATCATTATTTAAAATAATCTTGGAGATTTTTGAATTGCCTAAATCATAAATGCAGCCGGGTTGAAGCCTGCAGTGATGTTTTTCTTTTGTTATGACAGCCGTCCCCTCTGCATATATATTTTTTTCGAGAATGTTGCACTCCTGTTGCTGTTTGTTATTCTGCACGAAACTGCATGCCAATAAATAAGAAATATTGCTGACTTGTGCGTTTCCAGCGCTCTCTTTACGTTCGTCTGTTATTTTCTAATACTAGTAATTTGAAATTACTAGTATTGCAAACATTGCAAACCCACAACCCTCCAAGGCCCAATGCCCTACACATTAATCCATTAGTAATAATGTTGAGGTTGTGGAGGGAGGGCCTCATTTCTTGATGAATGGCCCCTTTCCTGTATCCCTATACTGTGTTTTCCCTCAAATATAATATTTTTTTCTGTAAAAAAACAACACTTTTGTTGGTCTTGTGCTATTAACCAAATTTTTTTCATTCATTTTTATTTTTTATTTTTTATACTTCTTTATCGAACTATTAACCTTTTGACTCTGAAGGCTTTTTAATTTGGGGTCGAAATGAGATGTGGATGAAGATAAACTGTAAAGCTTCTGTTAAATTCAGATACAATTGAAAAATACACTTTCAGCCTGCAGTAGTACATGATGCTATACAAAAAATATAACTGCATTTGCTGAGACACATACACACTTTAAACAAATACATATACCTAGACACAAACAAATAGGCTGTATTTGTGAGATATCAGCTGTTATCACTATCCGTCCCCAGGCACTATGCTAACAGCCTCCTCTACAAGCCAATTTACAAGAATCTGGTCATGTTTGCATTAACCTCTTCAAAGTGCATAAACAGAATGAGGCTATCCCACAGAATGGAAGTGAGAAAATGTATGAATAATTCAGTTCACCTTTTAGCTATTAGGATGTTTCCCTTGAATAAAGTGATAATAGGTTACCATCTGTGAAATGGAAATTGCATAACAAAGAAAGAGAAAATGTCTGCAGTTACACCAAAGAAAATTATTTTCACAGCACATCTGCTCTGAAAATCTTGAACTGCAAATGCAAAGTAAGATAAAATATACTGCCTCATTAATTAGATTAGCATTCCTGCTTGCATTCGGGAATATTTAATCTTACCACTCTTTTTCCAAATAACTCAATTTACTATAATGAAACAACTGAACTAATTATATAAAGTTGAAAATGTATTGCATTACCTTAATATATTAAGCAAATTATGCATGGATCATACACATCGCATTGCTTGAGCAGCAATAATAGCTTGGCTTTTTGCAAACATAAGGCAATAATCACTAACCTTGGCATTTGGCTTTAATTGCCTTACACTTGTTGAAGACTTTATGCAAGATTGTTTCTGCCACAGGATAAAATAAAAATAAATAAATAAACAAAACAATAAATAAATAAGGTATTTTTTATGTCACTATTCAGATTTTTCCTATCAATTCTGAGTTTGTCTCACAATTCTGACTTTGTGTAAATCAGAATTGTGAGATAGATATATAAATATATTTTTTTTACAATTTATCTTTTTGTAATGGGATCGTCTAGATCAGTGGTTCTTAATTCCAGTCCTAGCGTACCACCGCTCTGCATATTGTGTATGTCTCTTTTATTTAACACACCTTATTCAGCTAACCAGCTCATTATAAGAGAGCTCCTTGCATGAATTGTGTTCCAACTGACACTGTCCCTACACACATTGCTTTTGGAACTACGTATTTCCCTACTATATAGTATATGAAAAGCAGTGTTGGGCAGTAACGCGTTATTAGTAACGCGTTACAGTAACGCAGTTACTTTTGACTAACTAATACTGTAACGCATTACTTTTAAAATAAATTAACTCCGTTACCGTTACCACATGGTGCATTGTCCTTTACTTTTTTAAATTAATTTATTTTGGCTGAAGTGTAGCCTACAGCCTAACCTGTTTGCAGCAGCGAGGCACTGTAGGATTGGTGGATGCCAACCACTGTAAACACGAAGACGCACTGTGGGCGTGTTTACGTTTATTCAAGTATGTGCGGCAGTCATGGCGAGTCAAGGCAAGAAAAACACGAGTTTCTCAAATTAGACATATGCTCATTATTTCACTTTAGTTGAACATAAAGACAAAAACCTTTTAGTCAAATGTGAGCTGTGTCTTTCTGGTTCGAATGTACGGAGCCCTGCACATCACCTGTAGGAGAAAAAAAAATCATTCCGTGGGGACGGTTTTGTGTTTTGCAATCCGTCCTATCAGTTCATAAACCGTACTCACGAATTCATAAACTGTGCCCACGGATTAACAAACCTTGCCCACGAATTTTCAATCCATGCACTCCTCGGTTTTAGAATATGTTCCCACGAATTCATTATCTGTGCGCACGCTTTGCAATCCGTTCCCTCGGATTTGTAAACTGTACTTACGGATTCATGCAGCAAGCTCCTACGTGTTAACATACAGTTTTAATGAATATTATTATGTGGAATAGGTTTACAGCAAAGTGTCTTAAGTGATTCTCTTTCAAGTGTAGTAAGAGGTGGAATACAACGATTTAATAAGAAAGATGTGCATCAAATTCTGGTTTAATTTGTGATAATCTTAGGACTTGATTATTATTATAAAATAAACCTGGCATTGTGACTGACTCTGGAGTAATTTGTTCCTCTTTTGTAAGACGTTTTGGATAAAAGTTTCTTATGCATAAAATGTATAATAATATATAATAATGATAAAAATAATAGTTATTTTTATTATTATTATTTTCATTTATAGGCTTAATCAATGAGTGCCCCTAAGACAGTCAAAATGTTTGTCACAAAATAATTCATGAATGTCTTATTTTTAAATAACCTTTTACAGTTTTGGAATTGTTTGTGTACTAATCTTTCTTGACATTAAGACTTATTTTGTTGATTTTATTATACTAAGCTCCAAACAGAGTTAGATGCATGATTCACTGTTAATGTTATTATTAAATAATAATAATAGTGGTGTTGGCGCAGTGGATAAGATACACGTCTTTGGTGTGAGAGACCCAGGTTCAAATCCACTGTGAGACACCAATGTGTCCCTGAGCAAGACACTTAACCCCTAGTTGCTCCAGAGGCGTGCGACTTCTGACATATATAGCAATTGTAAGTCGCTTTGGATAAAAGCGTCAGATAAATGTAAATGTAATATCATGTAAAATAATTAGGCCTATTATAACATTACATTCAGTTAGAAAAGAAATGACAACATAACCTGTCATGAGTCAGGTTACTTAGTTTTTCTCTCTCTCACTCTCTGTCACACATTTACCCACACACACACACACATGCACCCGATTAGCTCATTACCATATTACACTCTCTCTTTCTCTGTTCTGCTGACCTCTCTCTCTTCATGCACCTGTTTGTCATTGCAATCAGCACTTGCACTGATTTGCTTTGACACCTGTTTCCACTTTGCCCTAAGTGTTCACCCTTTTTTCTGGTGTTTGCTCTGGTATATTCTTTGTTGGATAATTGTTAAATGTCATGCGTTTCGTCAGCAGTTTCATCCTGTCTGTATTGATAAGTACTCACCTAATTCTTGTCTTGTCTGCCTTGAGCAGTCTAGGCCAAAGTATTTACTGTGTTGCTGCTGTATGTAAACCTCTGCGGTTCTCTCACCCTGACTGAATTGTCTACTCCTGAGCTTCAAGTCTGCTTCAAGGGAGTCCTTCTCTGTTATTCAGCAAGACAGGAGTCTTTCCTTTCAAGTTACCATTTACCAGTTCGTTGTGCTTCAATGACGGACTGCCTTTGTTATTTATTATTTCATTAAAGACTGTTATTACTGTCATCTCTGATTTTGGATCCTTCATTCATCACTGTGACAGAATAATCCAACCATCATGGATCCAGCAGATGAGAGGCCTATCCGGTCGGCGATCGAGATCCAGGGAGCTATGCTTGGCAAACATGAGCAGGAGTTGGCTGCCGCTCCTCAGGCTGTTAAGAGTCTTTCAACTCAGGTCTCTGATCTATCTGCCCGTTTACTTCACATGCATCAGGAATCTGCCATGTCGCACAACCGCCAGCTGCCCTCTGAGCCACGAATCAACAATTCTTAATTCTTCCTGCGGGTGAGCCTACAGAGTGCAGAGCCTTTCTCATCCAATGTGAGGTTGTTTTTTCCCTTCAGCCCCAAACGTATGCAGAGGATTGGGCTCGCATCGCTTATGTCCTCTCTCTGCTCACGGGGCGAGCACGCGAGTGGGGTACATCGGTTTAGGAGGCACAGTCTGCATGCTGCTGCAAGTAAACTCTTTTTAAGGATGAGATGATCAATGTCTTTGATAGATCCATCTTCGGCACCGAGGCATCACATCTTCTTGCTGTGCTACGTCAAGGCAGAAGATCTGTAGCTGACTTCGCGATAGAGTTCCGGACTCTGGCCGCTACAAGTGAGTGGAATGAGCCTGCACTAACCGCACGCTTTCTCGAAGGGTTGAATGTAGACGTTAAGGAGGAGATCTACGCGCGGGGGTCGCCGACTCAGCTCAACCTGGCCATCCACCTTGACAAGTGTTTCGAGCAAAGGCGTCGAGTTCGTTCTCCATATTCCACACCATGTGACAACTTTTCTTCTGCTACTGCCTCTGTTCAGAACCAACCTGATGCTGTACCCATGCAGCTGGGGAGCGTGCGCATCTCCCCGGAGGAATGACAGCGGCAAATTATTAACCGTCTCTGCCTTTACTGTGGGACGGCTGGCCACTTTGCTTCATCCTGCAGTTTAAAAGCCAAAGCTCGCCAGTAGACGGAGGAGTACTGGTGAGCGCTTCCGTCATCTCCTCATTACCCAGGTCTCGAACCACTATTTCTGCTGTTCTCTGTTGGGCTGGTTTTTCTGTTACCGGTCTTGCCCTTGTCGACTCGGGTGTTGAGGGCAATTTTATTGATGAGATGTGGGCTCGTGAGAACAAGATTCCCTTAGTTGATTTGACTGATGTTACCTCCGTCTTTTCCCTGGATGGCAGAGAGCTTACTTCAGTTCATCGTGTCACCAGTCCGGTTAGTTTCACTGTTTCCGGCAATCATCATGAGACAATTTCATTTTATGTTTTTCAGTCTCCCTTTACCCCCATTGTTTTAGGACATCCCTGGCTTACCCAACATAATCCTCATATTGACTGGGTTAAGGGGTCTATTCATTCATGGAATTTATCTTGCCATGTAAATTGTCTGGTTTCCGCTGTCTCTCCCGTGTCTTTTGTTCCTCTTTTCCAGGAAGAGCCTGATGATTTGTCTGGTGTCCCGGAGGAGTACCATGATCTGCGGGTGGTTTTCAGTCGTTCCCGGGCAGTTTCCTTACCGCCTCACCGTCCGTACGACGGCTCTATCGAACTCCTTCCTGGCACCACACCCCCTCGAGGTAGACTGTACTCTCTTTCGGCGCCCGAACAAGAGGCTCTGGAGAGATATCTCACAGAGTCTCTAGATGCGGGGATCATTACTCCTTCTTCGTCTCCCGTCGGCGCTGGGTTTTTCTTTGTGAAGAAGAAGGATGGCTCTTTGCGTCCTTGTATCGATTATCGAGGGCTGAACGACATAACAGTCAAGAACTGTTATCCTTTGCCTCTTATGTTGTCTGCTTTTGAGATCCTTCAGGGCACCAGGATTTTGTCGGTCACTTTGAATACCGGGTTCTTCCTTTCGGTTTGGTCAACGCTGTATTTCAAGCTTTAGTAAACAATGTCTTAAGAGACATGCTAAACATTTTTGTGTTTGTTTACTTGGATGACATCTTAATTTTCTCACCCTCTCTCCTAATACACGTTCAACATGTTCGCCGTGTCCTGCAGCGCTTATTAGAGAATCGCCTATTCGTCAAGGCTGAGAAATGCGTCTTTCACGGCCAATCGTTTACTTTTCTCGGTTCGGTTGTTTCAGCGGAGGGGATTAGTATGGACCTTGACAAGGTTCGAGCAGTTCTTGATAGGGCTGTTCCTGATTCTCGAGTCGCGCTCAAACGATTTCTGGGGTTTGCTCATTTTTTACGGTGCCTTATTCGTAACTTTAGCCAGGTTGCCGCGCCTCTTACCGCTCTCACTTCATCCAAGTCCAAATTTGCTTGGTCTGAGGCTGCTCAGGATGCGTTTGACCGTCTAAAGAGGCTTTTTACCTCTGCGCCCATCCTGATCACTCCTGATCCTGAGCGTTAGTTTGTTGAGGTCTATGCCTCCGACATTGGGATAGGAGCTGTCTTGTCTCAAGTTTCAAGAACCTCAAACCTGATGCCCTTTCTCGGCAGTTCGACTCGTCAGAGACCGAGGAGATGATTTTACCCCAGCACTGTGTGGTCGGGGCAGCCATCTGGGGAGTGGAACAAGTGGTCAGGCGTGCTCTTTCACACACTACTAGACCACCCTGCACTCCTGAGGGAACTTTATTTGTTCCCGAGGCTGCTCATTCGACGGTTCTTCGCTGGGGTCATTCATCGAAATTAGTCGCGCACACCGGAGTAAGAGGGACGCTAGCGGCTATCCGTCAGAGATTGTGGTGGCCCACTCGTGAGCACGATATTCATCGTTTTGTTGCTTCTTGTTCTATCTGTGCTCAGACTAAGTCTAGTAACAATCCTCTGGCGGGTCTTCTCAGACCTCTTCCCGTTCCTTTGCATCCATGGTCGCATATTGCATTGGATTTTGTTACCAGGCTCCCCCCTTCGTCTGGTAATTTTATTCCGCTCCCTAAGTTACCTTCAGCTCAGGAGACCGCACAAATTATGGTGGATCACGTATTCAAGATCCATGGTCTTCCTTCGGACATTGTGTCTGACAGAGGTCCTCAGTTCACCTCTCTGTTCTGGATGCTACGTAGTCTCACCTCTCAGAATCCCGCGTCATGGTGCGAGCAGTTACCATGGGCCGAATATGCTCACAATTCTCTCCCATCGTCCGCCACTGGGTTATCTCCGTTTGAAGGTTGCCTTGGTTTCCAACCGCCTGTTTTCTCTGCGCAGGAGCCTCAGGCTTCGGTCCCGTCTGTCGAGGCTTTTATTCAGCGATGTAAGCGTACCTGGAAGAGGGTGAGATCTGCCTTAGTTCAAACTATGGAATGTACTAGTTAATCTGCTAATCGCTGCAGGGTGAGATCTCCCAGATATATTTGTGGACAGAGGGTGTGGTTATCCACCCGCAATTTGCCTATTCAAGAGATGTCTCGCAAGCTCATGCCTCATTTTATTGGACCCTTTTCTATTGGTAAAGTCATCAGTCCTGTCACTGTAAAGCTTAGACTGGTCTGGTCAGATGCTCCGTGTTCATCCAGTTTTTCATGTGTCTTGCATTAAACCCGTTATTTGTGTGCCCGCACGTCCCTCTGTTCCCCCTCCGCCTATTGACGAGGGGGCCTCAATTTACAGAGTCTGTAGACTACTCGACGTTCGTCCTCGGGGGCGTGGTCACCAGTTTTTGGTGGACTGGGAGGGGTACGGTCCTGAGGAGAGGCGGTGGATTCCAGCCCGGGACGTCCTGGACCGCTCGCTGATTAACGACTTCTACCGGTCCCGTCAGGCTCCTTCCTCGAGCGCCTAGAGGCGCTCGTTGAGGGAGGGGTACTGTCATGAGTCAGGTTTCTTCCTTTTTCTCTCTCTTACTCTCTCTCACACATTTACCTACACGCACACACACACACACACACACACACATCCTGTCTGTATTGATAAGTACTCAATGTCAATGTCAATGTCACCTTTATTTATATAGCGCTTTAAACAAAATACATTGCGTCAAAGCAACTGAACAACATTCATTAGGAAAACAGTGTCAATAATGCAAAAATGATAGTTAAAGGCAGTTCATCATTGGATTCAGTTATGTCATCTCTGTTCAGTTAAATAGTGTCTGTGCATTTATTTGCAATCAAGTCAACGATATCGCTGTAGATGAAGTGTCCCCAACTAAGCAAGCCAGAGGCGACAGCGGCAAGGAACCGAAACTCCATCGGTGACAGAATGGAGAAAAAAACCTTGGGAGAAACCAGGCTCAGTTGGGGGGCCAGTTCTCCTCTGACCAGACGAAACCAGTAGTTCAATTCCAGGCTGCAGCAAAGTCAGATTGTGCAGAAGAATCATCTGTTTCCTGTGGTCTTGTCCTGGTGCTCCTCTGAGACAAGGTCTTTACAGGGGATCTGTATCTGGGGCTCTAGTTGTCCTGGTCTCCACTGTCTTTCAGGGATGTAGAGGTCCTTTCTAGGTGCTGATCCAGCATCTGGTCTGGATACGTACTGGATCTGGGTGACTGCAGTGACCCTCTGATCTGGACACAGACTGGATCTGGTGGCCACGGTGACCTCGGAACAAGAGAGAAACAGACAAATATTAGCGTAGATGCCATTCTTCTAATGATGTACCAAGTACATAGGGTGTTATGGGAAGTGTTTCCGGTTCCGGTTTACCTAATTAATGCAGCCTAAAAATCCTTTAACGGATTTGGATAATAAAAGCATATTAGTATGTTATGTGTATGCCAGGTTAAAGAGATGGGTCTTTAATCTATATTTAAACTGCAAGAGTGTGTCTGCCTCCCGAACAATGTTAGGTAGGTTATTCCAGAGTTTGGGCGCCAAATAGGAAAAGGATCTGCCGCCTGCAGTTGATTTTGTTATTCTAGGTATTATCAAATTGAGTTTTGAGAACGTAGCGGACGTAGAGGATTATAATGTAAAAGGAGCTCATTCAAATACTGAGGTGCTAAACCATTCAGGGCTTTATAAGTAATAAGCAATATTTTAAAATCTATGCGATGCTTGATAGGGAGCCAGTGCAGTGTTGACAGGATCGGGCTAATATGGTCATACTTCCTGGTTCTAGTAAGAACTCTTGCTGCTGCATTTTGGACTAGCTGTAGTTTGTTTACTAAGCGTGCAGAACAACCACCCAATAAAGCATTAAAATAATCTAACCTTCTATAGTGCACTGTCTGATGTGATACTGTAGCTGACGGCTGAATGGTTGCAATTTTATCTCTAATAGTATCGATTTTAGAAGTAAAGTAGTTCATAAAGTCATTACTGCTGTGGTGTTGGGAAATGTCAACACTTGTTGAGGCTTTATTTTTCGTTAATTTAGCCACTGTATTGAATAAATACCTGGGGTTATGTTTGTTTTCTTCTAAAAGAGAAGAAAAGTAATCGGATCTAGCAGTTTTTAATGCTTTTCTGTAGAATATGTTACTTTCCCTCCAAGCAATACGAAATACCTCTAGTTTTGTTTTCCTCCAGCTGCGCTCCATTTTTCGGGCTGCTCTCTTTAGGGTGCGAGTATGCTCATTATACCATGGTGTCAAACTGTTTTCCTTAACCTTCCTTAAGCGTAAAGGAGCAACTTTATTTAAAGTGCTAGAAAAGAGAGAGTTTATAGTTTCTGTTACATCATCAAGTTGTTCTGAGGTTTTGGATATGCTAAGGAATTTGGATACATCAGGAAGATAACTTAAAAAGCAGTCTTTTGTGTTAGAAGTGATGGTTCTTCCATACTTGTAACAAGAAGTAGAATTTACAATTTTGGCTATATGAATTTTGCAAAGAACTAAATAATGATCTGAGATATCATCACTTGGCTGAATAATTTCAACACCATCAGCATCAATTCCATGTGACAGTATTAAATCTAGAGTATGATTTCGACAATGAGTAGGTCCTGAAACGTGTTGTCTAACACCAATAGAGTTCAGAATGTCTATAAATGCTGATCCCAATGCATCGTTTTCATTATCAACATGGATATTAAAATCACCAACTATTAAAACTTTATCTGCAGCCAGAACTAACTCGGATGTAAAATCACCAAACTCTTTAATAAAGTCTGTATGGTGTCCTGGTGGCCTGTATACAGTAGCCAGTAGAAACATAACAGGGGATTTATCATTAACATTTGTTTCTTTGGATAATGTTATATGAAGTACCATTACTTCAAACGAGTTATACTTGTAGCCTGCCCTCTGAGAAATCCTGAAAACATTGTTATAAATTGAAGCAACACCTCCACCTTTGCCTTTTAGACGTGGCTTATGTTTATAACAGTAATCTTGGGGGGTGGACTCATTTAAAATAATGTAATCATCAGGTTTTAGCCAGGTTTCTGTCAAACAGAGTACATCTATATTATGATCAGTGATCATATTATTTACAAAAAGTGTTTTCGTAGAAAGGGATCTGATATTCAATAAGCCAAGCTTTATCATTTGTTTATCCATATTGCTTCTGTTTTTTATTTGTTGAACCTCAATTAAATTGTTAATCTTAACTTGGTTTGGACGTTTTTTGTATTTTCTAGTTCGGGGAACAGACACAGTCTCTATAGTGTGATATCTAGGTGAAAGAGTCTCTATGTGCTGAGAATTAACTGACCTCTGTGACGGGAGGCAGCTAGCAGACAGTCGGTTTAGCCAGTCTGTCTGCTTCCTGACCTGGGCCCCAGTTAGTCAAGTATAAACACTAAGACTATTTGCCATATTTCTAGAGAGAAGAGTGGCGCCACCCCAGGAGGGATGAAGACCATCTCTTTTAAACAGGTCAGGTCTGCCCCAAAAGCTCGTCCAATTGTCTATGAAACCTATGTTATTCTGTGGGCACCACTTAGACATCCAGCCATTGAGTGATGACAATCTGCTATGCATCTCATCACCACGGTAAGCAGGGAGGGGACCAGAGCATATTACAGTGTCTGACATCATGCTTGCAAGTTCACACACCTCTTTAATGTTATTTTTAGTGATCTCCGACTGGCGAAGTCTAACATCATTAGCGCCGGCATGAATAACAATCTTACTGTATTTACGTTTAGCATTAGCCAGCACTTTTAAATTTGCCAAGATGTCAGGCGCTCTGGCTCCCGGTAAACATTTGACTATGGTGGCTGGTGTCTCTATATTCACGTTCCGTACAATAGAATCACCAATAACTAGAGCACTTTCATCAGGTTTCTCAGTGGGTGCATCACTGAGTGGGGAGAACCTGTTTAATGTTTTGATCGGAACAGAAGAGCGGTATTTTGACCCACGACTACGCTGCCTCACCGTCACCCAGTTGCCCTGCTGCTGGGGCTCTGTTTCCGGAACCGAACAATGTACAGGAATCCCTGAGCTAGACGCATCCAAAGCTGTATCTAGAGCCCTAACATTCTTACTGTCCTCAATTAAAGTTTGGATGCGTGTCTCTAATTCTGAAATCTTCTCTGTCAGCCTAACTATTTCCCTGCATTTATCACATGTGAATCCCTCATCAGCGACAGAGATAGAGGAGGGAGAGGAGAAAAGAAAACAGCGATAGGTTCGAATGAAAACGCTAATGACAAGCTAACGAGTGCTAATGCTTTGCAGGTGTACTGCACTCACGGATATAAAATAAAAGTGAACGATCAAAGTTAATCTGATAAGATTGATCGATAATATCAGAAATATGGTGTGAATTAAGTTATATTTTACCACTTTAAAAAACAGAGAGTGATAGTAAGATAAAGATTCTAGAAAAAAAATAAAATAAAAACAGCTACACGGAGCTACAATTTGCTACAGAAGGCCAACAGGAATTAGAGAAAACACTGTCCAACAGCGACACCAGCAGGCCTGTCACTTCTCGCAGGCCTGTCACTTCTCACTTCTCGAATTAGGTACTCATCTAATTCTTGTCTTGTCTGCCTGGAACAGTCTAGCCCAAAGTATTTGCTGTGTTGCTGCTGTATGTAAACCTCTGCGGTTCTCTCACGCTAGGGCTGTAGTACTCGAGTCCGGTCTTGGACTTGGCCATTGGACTTGCCAAATGTTCTCGTTGGTCTCGACCGAGTCCAGCAAATTTTGCATGATGTCCCGACTTGAAACGTGTGGAAAACGCTAGGCGCGCCGCTTTCTCTTTTTTTTCCAAAGCACTCTGTAGCCTGCGCTTGCGCTCCGGTGGCGTCTGCTGTTGCTAGGCAACCATGACCCGCTCTCCATGAAAACGCAGAAGTTTCAGCAAAGAATAAATGGATTTCCAGCACTAAAAATCCCTTGCAGTAGCGCTGTTAATAAATTCGTTTAAAAATGTCTATCCTTCTACAGCTATGATCAGCTGTTTCTCCATCTTGGTTTAGCTTTCAATTTTGTTCCGGGAAAGGATGTGTATGACCAGTGGTGAACTTGCTGCATTCTGAAAGGTTTAGATGTTTCTAATTTTATTTTCTATTTAATTTACCTGTTAGATTGCGTTTTATTTACGTCTACACCTATATAGCCTTAAACGTACCCTTTACATTAATGAAATACTAATTAATGTTGTACAGGGGTTGCATGACTGCTGATTTCTACTAGTCGATTTTTTTATTTAAAAAAAATGCTTGAGTTACTCGACTACTAGTGGTTCATGCTATTTTAAATGAAAACACATTAAATATATATATATATATATATATAATTTTTTTTTTTTTTTGATCAATAAATGCTTATTAATGTATAGCCTTATGCAACAATTAGCCTATATGTGTAAATTTTAAAAACTTTATAATTATGACATTACATATTTAAATTTTCATGTAACAGCCAGTATTTGTATCTGTAACAATCGCAACATTTTTCGTATCTGCATTCGGATACAACGTCGTACAGTTACTTGATAAGACCGTTATGACTTTTTATCTTTTTTTTTCCGTAGTTATCACTGAACAAGTATGTCATGTTAAAGGTGCTCTAAGCGATGCCGGGAGTCGTAACTTCTTGTTGATGTTCAAATTGTTGTCAAACAAAACGGAGGCTAGCTAGACCCTCCCTCCTCATCCGTGCACTAACCCCCCAAACCCTACCCCCAAATCTTTCTTGTCGGTTATTGACTGGAACAGTTTTTTTTTTATGTTTTGTGGTGCGGGTGAGCCCAGTTTGTTTTTCTTGTTGTTTGTGGAGCCTGTGGTGTCTAGAGAGACCCCGTTTTTTTACAGTATGTTCAGGGGACAAGCAGCTAGCGGATAGTGAGGAGTTGTTTGCTGGATGTGACAAAAAATGATTTGGCCTAAAAAATGTGTGACATCACTAAGAGCACCTTTAAACTAAAATAATTATGAATTTCTAAAATAATATTTATCATGCAAACAGAGAGATGTCATGACAAATGTTTAGTGATCATTTGAACACGACTATCTATCTATCTATCTATCTATCTATCTATCTATCTATCTATCTATCTATCTATCTATCTATCTTCAAACCTTTTCTATCTATCTATCTATCTATCTATCTATCTATCTTCAAACCTTATCTATCTATCTATCTATCTATCTATCTATCTATCCTAATAATATGCTAATCATGCTAGTCTCATGCTAATCATGCTAGAAACATGCTAGCAACATGCTATTCGCATGCTAGTCATGCTAGAAACATGCTAGCAACATGCTAGTCATATGCTAATCATGCTAGAAACATGTTAGCATCATGCTAATCATGCTAAAATCATGCTAGCAACATGCTAGTCGCATGCTAGAAAAAATACTACCAACATGCTAATCATGTTAGCAACATGTTAGCAACATGCTAGTTGCATGTTAGTAATGCTAGAAACATGCTAACAACATGCTAATCATGCTATAAACATGCTAGCAACATGCTAATCATATTAAAATCATGCTACCAACATGCTAGTCGCATGCTAGTCATGCTAGAAACATGCTAACGACATGTTAATCATGTTAAAATCATGCTAGCAACATGCTAACAACATGCTAGTCGCATGCTAGTCATGCTAGAAACATGCTAGCAACATGCTAATCATGCTAGAAACATGCTATTCGAATGCTAATCATGCTAGAAACATGCTAGCAACATGCTAATCATGCTAAAATCATGCCAGCAATATATCAGCAACATGCTAATCATGCTAAAATCATGCTAGCGACATGTTAATCACATGCTAATCATGCTAGAAACATGCTAGCGACATGCTAGGAACATGCTAATCATGCTAGGGACATGATAGCGACACGCTAGCAACATGCTAATCATGCTAGAAACATGTTAGCAACATGCTAATCATGCTAAAATCATGTTAGCAACATGTAAGTCACATGCTAATCATGCTAGAAACATGCTAGCGACATGCTAGCAACATTCTAATCATGCTAAAATCATGTTAGCAACTTGTTAATCACATGCTAATCATGCTAGAAACATGCTAGCGACATGCTAGGAACATGCTAATCATGCTAGGGACATGCTAGCGACATGCTAGCAACATGCTAATTGTAACGGAGGCGTGCTACAACTTTATTCTCAATTCTCAACTATGTTAACCAGACTGACCTGGTTGTTCTGGTGGTTCTGGGCACTGCGTTGGAGGGCGTAGATGGCGCAACACGGGCTGCAGGTAGTTCCGAACGGAAGCACCTGCCATTCACATATCTCAGGCTCCTGGTCTCTGCACATGTTCCTCCAGAGAAACCGCAACACTGGCTTGTCCCTGGGCAATAAGCGTACCTGATGGAACATAGCTTTTATGTCCCCACTCACAGCCACCGTGTGTTGTCGGAACCTCAGGAGCACACCTAACAAGGAGGGTCCCAGCATCGGACCAGGAAGCAGCTGACTGTTCAAGGACTGACCCTGATGTTGAAATGAACAGTTAAAGACGATCCTGTTCTTGCCGTTGTGTTGCACGATATGGTGCGGAATAAACCAGGATTCAGTGGTATTGTGTGCTTCTTCTGTGGTTATCTTGGCTACATATCCAGCAGATTCCAACTTGCGGATTTCAGTGCAGTAGGCTTTTGCTAGTTCAGGATCTCTTGCCAAGCTGCGCTCGGTACTTCGAAGACTAGGAAGGACAGCATCCTTATCGGTATGGAACATGGTCATGGGCATGCGTCGGAGCAATGGTGTGGCATAACGTCGAACGCCGTCTACGTTCACAGTGGTGGTGGCTTTCTGAAGCATAGCGACAGCGTCTTTGTCTTGCTTGGACCTGATGACCATCTTCTCATTGTATGGGAAGGTGTCAACCTGCCAGAGACGTTCGACGTGCCGAATCAGATCATCATGAAGCGGAGTGGTGGTGATATGAAGGCACTGCTGATAACACCGTGAGGGCTGCTTGGGGCTCATGGGACCCAGAAGAGACCATCCCAGCTGTGTTTCGTGTTCCGTCTGGTCCTCTGCAGACAGGCTGTATCGGCATTAAGAGGTGTGGCATGTCAGAACCAATGAGGAGTAGTGGTTTGACTCGGGTTTGTCAACAGGGGGAAGAGGAAGATCTCTCAGATGACGATAAGCTCGTTGGAGCGCAGCCACTGGGTAGTTATGTTCTGCAAGACTCAAACCGGTTGCAGTAAAGGCATTGGGGATAGTGAACCTCTGCATGGGTTTGGTGACTGCTGAGACCTTGAAAGAAACGGACGAACCTTCGAGTTCTGTGTGAGATTGCTGAACAGTCTGTAAATGAAGTAACTCTAGGGTACAGGTAAGCTTGAGCTGCTCCACAACTGGGGAAAGCACGAGTGTTCTCTCTGACCCATCATCAAGAACGGCATGTGCCTCCATTGTGTGGTGTCCATTGTGAAGGAGGACCTTGACGACCTTTAGCATGACTCTGGGTGTACGGTTCGGTCTGTCCAAGTAAACCCGGGTCGATGGGAGGCTGACGGCGAGGACAGCACTGGTGGTATCTTTAATGGAATCGTGAAGAACTGTAAGATGTAGCTCTTTACAAATTCTACATGGACGTTTGAGGTTGCAAGACTCTACAGCATGGGACCGTCCACATCTCCAGCATCGTTTACCATCTTTAACCCAAGATACAATCTGGGAGGTAGTCAACTTCTTGAATGCCTCACAAGAGTTGAGGTAGTGATCCCTGTTGTCACAATGGGGACAGTATGGCTTGGGCTTGGAGCTGGACTTAGGGGCTGTCGACTCAGGAGTCTTAGCTACACTCTCACGTGTCAGGAGAACTGGCCTTGGCTGCCCTCTTGGATGAGGTGCTCCTCTAGCTCTACCAGGGGGCTTCAGAGTTTCACTCTGGAACATAGCCGCAGCTCTGCTAGAGATACGTTTCGCTTGGGACTTGATCTGAAGCCAGTCTGCGAAATCAGGTAGTGTGTAGTTCTTGTCGGTGCCGGTCTGGAGAATACCCCGACTTAGGCAGTATTCAACAAAACTGTCGTGATAGGCTGGTGGCAGTTTACTCAAGAGACGGTCCACATGTGAGCCACACAAAAGCTCGTAACCATTCTGGCCTTCAAGAGTTCTCAGCCTACCCACTAAAGACTGTACTGACAATGCAAATGAGTCGAAGGCATTAGCGTCACCCAACTTAAGAGGTGGAGTGCTTAGGATGGCACCCAACTCAGACTGAACAAGCTGTCTCGGTTGTCCATACTTGTCTTGAAGTGCCTGCAGAGCAGCAGTGTAAGGCTGGGGATGATACATGAAGGATTTAGCGAGCTGGTGGGCACTAGGAAGTTCCAAATGACTTAAGAGAACATGATATTTATACTGTTCACTGATATGATGGTGATTACTCAACAGATTGTCCAATGCTAACTTAAACAAAGCAAAATCACTCTCAGCACCACTCTCGAAAACTGGTAACGTGGGTCGTGGAATGCCATAAGCTGACGCGAGCAGGAGCTCTGGACTCAGTTGAGGTGAGTAGGCAGTTGGGGGGAGAGGCACAGATGCTTTAACGTAACCAGGAGCATGAAGTGTCATCACCGGTGCTTGGTGGCTGGAGACAGGGAGCTGTGACGGACCCGGAAGTGTTGTCACTGGCGTTGTTGCTGTCTGTTGTAGCCTGTAGCGAAGGGAAGGTAATGTGGTAGTAAGAGGTTGCTGTGTCACACGCTGCATGCTGCTGATGGGGTACGCAGTGGAGGTCGGGATGGTGAACACTGCTGAAGGCTGAGAGGCCACATTCGACGGTAATGACACACAGTGTACTGGAATGGCAGTAGGAGCCGATGGTGCAATGTCAGGGACTGGCGGTGAGAATGCTTGTGGCCCTGGGTCAAATGCAACGGGCATGGGTGCATCTGCAGAGTGAGGAGCAGGTGAGGCCCAATGTGGCGGTCTAGGAGACGCTGCAGAAACCTCAGGATCAGGCAGTGCTGTAAGACAGGGCAGCAGCGTTGACGTCACAGCAGGCGACTGGAAGAGGGGCTGCTGAGTTTCTGAAGACATGAGCTGCGGTGAGCAAGCCTGGCTGCGCTGTGATGCAAGCTGTTGAGCGTTCAGAGAACCAAAGTCTGTAGGGACTGGAGTGGTCGCTCTAGAGTCTACAGAAAGCATGGAGGATACAAGCTTAGCTACTTCGAGTTCAGTCTCTGCTTCTTGAAGCTTGCGCTGTCGTTCTAGTTGTTTCAACAGGGCCTCCTTTGCGACTAGCGCTTCCTCTTGCATGCGCTGGGCTTCTTAAGCTTGTGTCTGCAGTCTTTGGTATTCCAGATCAATCAATGAGTCCTCTTCTACTTGCCGCTTTAGACTGTCATACTGTCTCTGTTTAATCTTTTCCTCCAACATAGCAGTCTGGACGCTAGAGAGCTCTGGTGGGACGTAAACGCCAGCGGACGTAATGGAACGCCTACTTTTCCTGGATTGAGAGCTGACACCACTGTGAGACGTTTTCCTCGAGCTGCTTCGGGGCTGACTAGGACAGTGAGAGGAAGCCTTTAAAGGAAGGTCACCAGGAGGATGGTAGCCAACATCGTAATCATCCAGATGTGTAGGCAGATTAATCTTGCGTCGAGGTCTGGACGTTGTCTCAGATAGGTCACTTTCTGCTTTGTCCATATTGGTTCGATCTTGCTCTCAATCCGGCTCGAAGGACCACCTTTGTAACGGAGGCGTGCTACAACTTTATAAAATGCTGATTGAGGCGGCCAAATATGGACGGGATTCCGGTTAGAGAATCAAGGGTCGGAGAACAGATCTTCACAAAGATGGATTTATTGAACAGTCTTTGCGTTGTCATCTAGATCAGTTATTCTTTGGCAATGATGTCTGTATTAATGGTCTAAAAGAACGATAGAGAAATATAATTACAATCATATTCTGAGAATCATTTACACACTGGCATGATAGTCGAACAAATGCAATAAACAATGATTAAACACTCAAGTCTGCATTCTTAACATTAATAACAGCCCTATCAATGCAAATAGTCATGATAAATTGTGCAATGATACATTATTAATGTAAACAACATTGGTGATGCAGTTTAGAATACTGCCGAGGCTAATTCTGATTAGCGTTTTTCTCTCGCGGCAAATTACGGCCGCTACGGTGCTCAAAACTCGCCGATGGTAACCGCAGAACGATAGCGAGACATCAATAACATACACGCAATAAACATACATATGCAAATATACTTACATCAAGGCATAAACGCATTATACAGAGCAAAGACAAGTGTGCAGAGATGAACATTCACCAAACCGTCTTCCTGCGCGTCACACTATAATCAGTCCGTGCGGCCAACAATTTTAGTCCCTAGGACAGGCTTTCGTACACTAATCATGTTAGAAACATGTTAGTCACATGCTAATCATGCTAGAAACATGCTAGCAACATGCTAATCATGCTAAAATTATGCTAGCAACATGCTAGTCTCATGCTAATCATGCTAGAAACATGCTAGCAACATGCTAGTCATGCTAGAAACATGCTAGCAACATGCTAGTCATGCTAGAAACATGCTAGCAACATGCTAATCATGCTAAAATCATGCTAGCAACATGCTAATCATGCTAGAGACATACTAGCGACATGCTAATCATGCTAAAATCATGTTAGCAACATGCTAGTCAAATGCTAATCATGTTAGAAATATCCTAGCAACATGTTAGTCATGATAACAATATGCTTTTAACATGCTAATCATGCTAGAAACATGCTAGCAACATGCTAGTCGCATGCTATTCATGCTAGAAAAATGCTAGCAACATGCTAGTCATGCTAAAAACATGCTAGTAACTTGCTAATCATGCTAGAAACATGCTAGCAACATGCTAGCAGCATGTTAATCATGCTATAAACATGCTAGAAACATGGTAGCGACATGCTAGTCTTGCTAACAACATGCTATTCGCATGTTAATCATGCTAGAAACATGCTAGCAATATGCTAGTCATGCTAGAAACATGGTAGCGACATGCTAGTCATGCTAACAACATGCTAGTAACTTGCTAATCATGCTAGAAACATGTTTGTCGCATGCATTCTTTCTGTCAAACTAATCTATCTATCATTCTTTCTTTTGAACTAATCTATATCATTCTTTCTAACTAATCTATCTGTCATTCTTTCTAACTAATATATCTTTCTTTCTTTCAACTAATCTATCAATCTAACTTTAAACTATAAACTTCTAACTTCTATAAACTTCTTCAAACTTTCTGGTCAGGCTTTCTCAAGCCAACTTAAAGTTTCTATATATCTATCAATCTGACTATTTCTATCTATCTATCTATCTATCTATCTATCTATCTATCTATCTATCTATCTATCTATCTATCCATCTGACTATTTCTATCTATCTATCTATCTATCTATCTATCCTAATAATAAGCTAATCATGCTAAAATCATGCTAGCAACATGCTAGTCGCATGCTAGTCATGCTAGAAACATGCTAGCAACATGCTAATCATGCTAGAAACATGCTAACAAAATGCTAGCAACATGATAATCATGCTAGAAACATGCTAGCGACATGCTAATCATGCTAGAAACATGCTAGCAACATGATAATCATGCTAAAAAAATGCTACCAACATGCTAGTCGCATGCTAGTAATGCTAGAAACATGCTAGCAACATGCTAGCAACATGTTAACCATGCTAAAATTATGCTAGCAACATGCTAGTCGAATGCTAGTCATGCTAGAAACATCCTAGCAACATGCTAATCATGCTACAAACATGCTGGCAACATAATAACAAGCTAAAAACATGCTAGCAACATGCTAGTCGCATGCTAGCCATGTTAGAAACATGCTAGCAACATGCTCGCAACATGTTAATCATACTAAAATCATGCTAGCAACATGCTAGTCGCATGCTAGTCAAGTTAGAAATATACTAATCATACTATCGACCTGCTAGTCGCATGCTAATCATGCTAACAACATGCTAGCAACATGCTAGTCGCATGCTAGTCATGTTAACAACATTTTAGCAACATGCTAGTCGCATGTTAATCATGCTAGAAACATGCTAGCAACATGCAAGTCATGCTAGAAACATGCTAACAACATGTTAGCAACATGCTAATCATGGCATAAACATGCTAACGACATGCTAGCAACTTGTTAATCATGCTAAAAACATGCTAGCAACATGCTAATCATGCTAGAGACATGCTTATCATGCTAAAATCATGCTAGCAACATGCTAGTCGCATGCTAATCATGCAAGAAACATGCTAACAACATGCTAATCATGCTAAAAACATGTTAGCAAAGTGCTAGTCAAATGCTAATCAAGCTAGAAATATACTAGCAACATGTTAGTTATGATAACAATATGCTAACAACATGCTATTAACATGCTAATAATGCTAGAAAAATGCTAGCAACATGCTAGTCGCATGCTAGTCATGCTGGAAACATGTTAGCAACATGCTAACGACATGCTAGCAACATGCTAACCATGCAAGAAACATGCTAGCAACATGCTAATCATGCTAAAATCATGCTAGCAACATGCTAGTCGCATGCTAATCATGCTAGCAACATGTTAATCATGCTAGAAACATGCTAGCAACATGCTAGTTGCATGCTAGTCATGTTAGAAACGTGCTAACAACATACTAATCATGCTAGAAACATGCTAGTCGCATGCTAATCATGTTAGAAACATGCTAGCAAAATGCTAACGACATGCTAGCAACATGCTAACCATGCAAGAAACATGCTAGCAACATGCTAATCATGCTAGCAACATGCTAGTCGCATGATAATCATGCTAGAAACATGCTAGCAACATGTTAATCATGCTAGAAGAATGCTAGCAACATGCTAGTCGCATGCTAGTCATGTTAGAAACGTGCTAGCAATATGCTAATCATGCTAGAAACATGCTAGTCGCATGCTAGTCATGTTACAAACATGCTAGCAAACATGCTAGTCATGAAAGAAACATGCTAGCAACATGTTAATCATGCTAAAATCATGCTAGCAACATGCTAGTCGCATGCTAATCATGCTATGAACATTCTAACAACATGCTAATCATGCTAGAAACATGATAGCAACATGCTAATCGTGCTAAAATCATGCTAAAATCATGTTAGAAACATGCTAGTAGCATGCTAATCATGCTAGAAACATGCTAGCAACATGCTAATCATGCTAAAATCGAGCTAGCAACATGCTAGTCGCATGCTAGAAACATGCTAGCGACATGCTAGCAACATGCTAATCATGTTAAAATCATGCTAGCAACATGCTAGTCTAATGCTAATCATGCTAGAAACATGCTAGCAACATGCTAATCATGCTAGAAACATGCTAGCAACATGCTAGTCTCATGCTAGTCATGTTAGAAACGTGCTAGCAACATGCTAATCATGCTAGAAACATGCTAGTCGCATGCTAGAAACATGCTAGTCTCATGCTAATCATGCTAGAAACATACTAGCAACATGCTAACGACATGCTAGCAAACATGCTAATCATGCAAGAAACATGCTAGCAACATGCTAATCATGCTAAAATCATGTTAGCAACATGCTAGTCGCATGCTAATCATGCTATAAACATTCTAGCAGCATGCTTATCATGCTAGTCGAATGCTATAAACATTCTAGCAACATGCTAATCATGCTAGTCGAATGCTAGAAACATGCTAGCAACATGCTAATCATGCTAAAATCATGCTAGAAACATGCTAGTTGCATGTTAATCATGCTAGAAACATGCTAGCAACATGTTAGCAACATGCTAATCATAATAAAATCATTCTAACAAAATGCTAGTCGCATGCTAGTAATGCTAGAAACATGCTTATCATGCTAGTTGCATGCTAATCATGCTAACAACATGCTAGCAACATGCTAGTCGCATGCTAATCATGTTAACAACATTCTAGTAACATGCTAGTCGCATGCTAATCATGCTAGAAACATGCTAGAAACATGCTAGCAAATTGCTAATCATGCTAAAAACATGCAAGCAACATGCTAATCATGCTAGAGACATGCTAGCAACATGCTTATCATGCTAGAAACATGCTAGCATCATGCTAGTCACATGCTAGTCATGCTAGAAACATGCTAGCAACATGCTAGTCATGCTAACAACATGGTAGCAACATGCTAGTCGCATGCTAATCATGCTAGAAGCATGTTAGCATCATGCTAAAATAATGCTAGCAACATGCTAGTCGCATACTAGTCATGCTAGAAACATGTTAGCAACATGCTAACGACATGCTAGCAACATGCCAACCATGCAAGAAACATGCTAATCATGCTAAAATCATGCTAGCAACATGCTAGTCGCATGCTAATCATGCTAGAAACATGCTAGCAACATGCTAGTCGCATGCTAGTCATGTTAGAAACGTGCTAGCAACATGCTAATCATGCTAGAAACATGCTAGTCGCATGCTAATCATGTTAGAAACATGCTAGCAAAATGCTAGCGACATGCTAGCAAACATGCTAATCATGAAAGAAACATGCTAGCAACATGCTAATCATGCTAAAATCATGCTAGCAACATGCTAGTCGCATGCTAATCATGCTAGAAACATGCTAGCAAAATGCTAGCGACATGCTAGCAAACATGCTAATCATGAAAGAAACATGCTAGCAACATGCTAATCATGCTAAAATCATGTTAGCAACATGCTAGTCGCATGCTAATCATGCTATAAACATTCTAGCAACATGCTAATAATGCTAGTCGAATGCTAATCATGCTAACAACATGCTAATTATGCTAAAATCATGCTAGAAACATGCTAGTTGCATGCTAATCATGCTAGAAACATGCTAGCAACATGCTAGCAACATGCTAATCATGCTAAAAACATTCTAACAAAATGCTAGTCGCATGCTAGTCATGCTAACAACATGTTAGCAACATGCTAGTCGCATGCTAATCATGATAGAAAAATGCTAGTCATGCTAGAAACATGCTAACAACTTGTTAGCAACATGCTAATCATGCCATAAAAATGCTAGCGACATGCTAGCAACTTGCTAATCATGCTAAAAAAAGCTAACTACATGCTTATCATGCTAGCAACATGCTTATCATGCTAGAAACATGCTATCAACATGCTAGTCGCATGCTAGTCATGCTAGAAACATGCTAGCAACATCTTAGTAATGTTAACAACATGGTAGCAACATGCTAGTCGCATGCTAATCATGCTAGAAGCATGCTAGCATCATGCTAAAATAATGCTAGCAACATGCTAGTCGCATGCTAGTCATGCTAGAAACATGTTAGCAACATGCTAGCGACATGCTAGCAAAATGCTAATCATGCAAGAAACATGCTAACAACATGCTAATCCTGCTAAAATCATGCTAGCAACATGCTAGTCGCATGCTAGTCATGCTGGAAACATGTTAGCAACATGCTAACGACATGCTAGCAACATGCTAACCATGCAAGAAACATGCTAGCAACATGCTAATCATGCTAAAATCATGCTAGCAACATGCTAGTCGCATGATAATCATGCTAGAAACATGCTAGCAACATGTTAATCATGCTAGAAGAATGCTAGCAACATGCTAGTCGCATGCTAGTCATGTTAGAAACGTGCTAGCAACATGCTAATCATGCTAGAAACATGCTAGTCGCATGCTAATCATGTTAGAAGCATGCTAGCAAAATGCTAGCGACATGCTAGCAAACATGCTAATCATGAAAGAAACATGCTAGCAACATTCTAATCATGCTAAAATCATGCTAGCAACATGCTAGTCGCATGCTAATCATGCTATGAACATTCTAACAACATGCTAATCATGCTAGAAACATGATAGCAACATGCTAATCATGCTAAAATCGTGCTAGAAACATGCTAGTAGCATGCTAATCATGCTAGAAACATGCTAACAACATGTTAATCATGCTAAAACCGAGCTAGCAACATGCTAGTCGCATGCTAGTCATGCTAGAAACATGCTAATCATGCAAGAAACATGCTAGCAACATGATAATCATGCTAAAATCATGCTAGCAACATGCTAATCGCATGCTAATCATGTTAGAAACATGCTAGCAACATGTTAATCATGCTAGAAACATGTTTGCAACATGCTAGTCGCATGCTAGTCACGTTAGAAACATGCTAGCAACATGCTAATCATGCTAGAAACATGCTAGTCTCATGCTAATCATGCTAGAAACATGCTAGCAACATGCTAGCGACATGCTAGCAAACATGCTAATCATGCAAGAAACATGCTAGCAACATGCTAATCATGCTAAAAATCATGCTAGCAACATGCTAGTCGTATGCTAATCATGCTATAAACATTCTAGCAAAATGCTAATCATGCTAGTCGAATGCTAATCATGCTAGAAACATGCTAGAAACATGCTAGCAACATGCTAATCATGCTAAAATCATGCTAGAAACATGCTAGTTGCATGCTAATCATGCTAGAAACATGCTAGCAACATGCTAGCAACATGCTAATCATGCTAAAATCATTCTAACAAAATGCTAGTTGCATGCTAGTCATGCTAGAAACATGCTAATCATGCTAGCGACATGCTACTAATTTGCTAATCATGCTAGCGACATGGCTAGTCACTTGCTAATTATGTTAACGACATGCTAGCAACATGCTAATCATGCTAGAAACATGATAGTCACATGCTAATCATGCTAAAAACATGCTAATCATGCTAGCAACTTGTTAGTCACATACTAATCATGCTAGAAACATGCTAGAGACATGCTAGTAACTTCCTAATCATGCTAGCGACATGGCTAGTCACTTGCTAATTATGCTACCGACATGCTAGATACCTTGCTAATCATGCTAAGTACATGCTAGTCACTTGCTAATCATGCTAGCAAAATGCTAGCTACTTTGCTAATCATGCAAATGACTTGGTAGTCAATTGCTTGTTATGCTAGCAATATGTTAATCACTGTCTTTTTTAAACTTCTTAAACTTTTAAATCTTTTTAAACTTTCCACATTTTCAAACTTTTCAAACTTTGTAAACTTTTCAAACTTTTCCAACTTTCTGGTCAGGCTTTCTCAAGCCAACTTAAAGTTTGTCTTGACAAACTTTTTTATCTAGTTTGCAAATTACAATTGTTGCTCTCGACATTTACCTATGGCTATAACTTTATTATGACTCTATTTTATAGTGTCAAGCATTCAGAAATCATGTAAAAGGAAATTAAGTGGTTTTACTATGATAAAACCATGGTTTATTTTTGTAAGGATTGTGATATGCACATATTTTGTTGAAGAAATTATAAAGGCTGTGTCATCTATAGCAAAAAGTAAGCCAAAAATGAAAGATTAAGTGAATATTTGAATTAATTGAACAAGGATTTGATTGTCCTGTAAGTGTAACAACAGCAATTACATGGCCGAATCAGATCATCATGAAGCGGAGTGGTGGTGATATGAAGGCACTGCTGATAACACCGTGAGGGCTGCTTGGGGCTCATGGGACCCAGAAGAGACCATCCCAGCTGTGTTTCGTGTTCCGTCTGGTCCTCTGCAGACAGGCTGTATCGGCATTAAGAGGTGTGGCATGTCAGAACCAATGAGGAGTAGTGGTTTGACTCGGGTTTGTCAACAGGGGGAAGAGGAAGATCTCTCAGATGACGATAAGCTCGTTGGAGCGCAGCCACTGGGTAGTTATGTTCTGCAAGACTCAAACCGGTTGCAGTAAAGGCATTGGGGATAGTGAACCTCTGCATGGGTTTGGTGACTGCTGAGACCTTGAAAGAAACGGACGAACCTTCGAGTTCTGTGTGAGATTGCTGAACAGTCTGTAAATGAAGTAACTCTAGGGTACAGGTAAGCTTGAGCTGCTCCACAACTGGGGAAAGCACGAGTGTTCTCTCTGACCCATCATCAAGAACGGCATGTGCCTCCATTGTGTGGTGTCCATTGTGAAGGAGGACCTTGACGACCTTTAGCATGACTCTGGGTGTACGGTTCGGTCTGTCCAAGTAAACCCGGGTCGATGGGAGGCTGACGGCGAGGACAGCACTGGTGGTATCTTTAATGGAATCGTGAAGAACTGTAAGATGTAGCTCTTTACAAATTCTACATGGACGTTTGAGGTTGCAAGACTCTACAGCATGGGACCGTCCACATCTCCAGCATCGTTTACCATCTTTAACCCAAGATACAATCTGGGAGGTAGTCAACTTCTTGAATGCCTCACAAGAGTTGAGGTAGTGATCCCTGTTGTCACAATGGGGACAGTATGGCTTGGGCTTGGAGCTGGACTTAGGGGCTGTCGACTCAGGAGTCTTAGCTACACTCTCACGTGTCAGGAGAACTGGCCTTGGCTGCCCTCTTGGATGAGGTGCTCCTCTAGCTCTACCAGGGGGCTTCAGAGTTTCACTCTGGAACATAGCCGCAGCTCTGCTAGAGATACGTTTCGCTTGGGACTTGATCTGAAGCCAGTCTGCGAAATCAGGTAGTGTGTAGTTCTTGTCGGTGCCGGTCTGGAGAATACCCCGACTTAGGCAGTATTCAACAAAACTGTCGTGATAGGCTGGTGGCAGTTTACTCAAGAGACGGTCCACATGTGAGCCACACAAAAGCTCGTAACCATTCTGGCCTTCAAGAGTTCTCAGCCTACCCACTAAAGACTGTACTGACAATGCAAATGAGTCGAAGGCATTAGCGTCACCCAACTTAAGAGGTGGAGTGCTTAGGATGGCACCCAACTCAGACTGAACAAGCTGTCTCGGTTGTCCATACTTGTCTTGAAGTGCCTGCAGAGCAGCAGTGTAAGGCTGGGGATGATACATGAAGGATTTAGCGAGCTGGTGGGCACTAGGAAGTTCCAAATGACTTAAGAGAACATGATATTTATACTGTTCACTGATATGATGGTGATTACTCAACAGATTGTCCAATGCTAACTTAAACAAAGCAAAATCACTCTCAGCACCACTCTCGAAAACTGGTAACGTGGGTCGTGGAATGCCATAAGCTGACGCGAGCAGGAGCTCTGGACTCAGTTGAGGTGAGTAGGCAGTTGGGGGGAGAGGCACAGATGCTTTAACGTAACCAGGAGCATGAAGTGTCATCACCGGTGCTTGGTGGCTGGAGACAGGGAGCTGTGACGGACCCGGAAGTGTTGTCACTGGCGTTGTTGCTGTCTGTTGTAGCCTGTAGCGAAGGGAAGGTAATGTGGTAGTAAGAGGTTGCTGTGTCACACGCTGCATGCTGCTGATGGGGTACGCAGTGGAGGTCGGGATGGTGAACACTGCTGAAGGCTGAGAGGCCACATTCGACGGTAATGACACACAGTGTACTGGAATGGCAGTAGGAGCCGATGGTGCAATGTCAGGGACTGGCGGTGAGAATGCTTGTGGCCCTGGGTCAAATGCAACGGGCATGGGTGCATCTGCAGAGTGAGGAGCAGGTGAGGCCCAATGTGGCGGTCTAGGAGACGCTGCAGAAACCTCAGGATCAGGCAGTGCTGTAAGACAGGGCAGCAGCGTTGACGTCACAGCAGGCGACTGGAAGAGGGGCTGCTGAGTTTCTGAAGACATGAGCTGCGGTGAGCAAGCCTGGCTGCGCTGTGATGCAAGCTGTTGAGCGTTCAGAGAACCAAAGTCTGTAGGGACTGGAGTGGTCGCTCTAGAGTCTACAGAAAGCATGGAGGATACAAGCTTAGCTACTTCGAGTTCAGTCTCTGCTTCTTGAAGCTTGCGCTGTCGTTCTAGTTGTTTCAACAGGGCCTCCTTTGCGACTAGCGCTTCCTCTTGCATGCGCTGGGCTTCTTAAGCTTGTGTCTGCAGTCTTTGGTATTCCAGATCAATCAATGAGTCCTCTTCTACTTGCCGCTTTAGACTGTCATACTGTCTCTGTTTAATCTTTTCCTCCAACATAGCAGTCTGGACGCTAGAGAGCTCTGGTGGGACGTAAACGCCAGCGGACGTAATGGAACGCCTACTTTTCCTGGATTGAGAGCTGACACCACTGTGAGACGTTTTCCTCGAGCTGCTTCGGGGCTGACTAGGACAGTGAGAGGAAGCCTTTAAAGGAAGGTCACCAGGAGGATGGTAGCCAACATCGTAATCATCCAGATGTGTAGGCAGATTAATCTTGCGTCGAGGTCTGGACGTTGTCTCAGATAGGTCACTTTCTGCTTTGTCCATATTGGTTCGATCTTGCTCTCAATCCGGCTCGAAGGACCACCTTTGTAACGGAGGCGTGCTACAACTTTATAATATGCTGATTGAGGCGGCCAAATATGGACGGGATTCCGGTTAGAGAATCAAGGGTCGGAGAACAGATCTTCACAAAGATGGATTTATTGAACAGTCTTTGCGTTGTCATCTAGATCAGTTATTCTTTGGCAATGATGTCTGTATTAATGGTCTAAAAGAACGATAGAGAAATATAATTACAATCATATTCTGAGAATCATTTACACACTGGCATGATAGTCGAACAAATGCAATAAACAATGATTAAACACTCAAGTCTGCATTCTTAACATTAATAACAGCCCTATCAATGCAAATAGTCATGATAAATTGTGCAATGATACATTATTAATGTAAACAACATTGGTGATGCAGTTTAGAATACTGCCGAGGCTAATTCTGATTAGCGTTTTTCTCTCGCGGCAAATTACGGCCGCTACGGTGCTCAAAACTCGCCGATGGTAACCGCAGAACGATAGCGAGACATCAATAACATACACGCAATAAACATACATATGCAAATATACTTACATCAAGGCATAAACGCATTATACAGAGCAAAGACAAGTGTGCAGAGATGAACATTCACCAAACCGTCTTCCTGCGCGTCACACTATAATCAGTCCGTGCGGCCAACAATTTTAGTCCCTAGGACAGGCTTTCGTACACTAATCATGTTAGAAACATGTTAGTCACATGCTAATCATGCTAGAAACATGCTAGCAACATGCTAATCATGCTAAAATTATGCTAGCAACATGCTAGTCTCATGCTAATCATGCTAGAAACATGCTAGCAACATGCTAGTCATGCTAGAAACATGCTAGCAACATGCTAGTCATGCTAGAAACATGCTAGCAACATGCTAATCATGCTAAAATCATGCTAGCAACATGCTAATCATGCTAGAGACATACTAGCGACATGCTAATCATGCTAAAATCATGTTAGCAACATGCTAGTCAAATGCTAATCATGTTAGAAATATCCTAGCAACATGTTAGTCATGATAACAATATGCTTTTAACATGCTAATCATGCTAGAAACATGCTAGCAACATGCTAGTCGCATGCTATTCATGCTAGAAAAATGCTAGCAACATGCTAGTCATGCTAAAAACATGCTAGTAACTTGCTAATCATGCTAGAAACATGCTAGCAACATGCTAGCAGCATGTTAATCATGCTATAAACATGCTAGAAACATGGTAGCGACATGCTAGTCTTGCTAACAACATGCTATTCGCATGTTAATCATGCTAGAAACATGCTAGCAATATGCTAGTCATGCTAGAAACATGGTAGCGACATGCTAGTCATGCTAACAACATGCTAGTAACTTGCTAATCATGCTAGAAACATGTTTGTCGCATGCATTCTTTCTGTCAAACTAATCTATCTATCATTCTTTCTTTTGAACTAATCTATATCATTCTTTCTAACTAATCTATCTGTCATTCTTTCTAACTAATATATCTTTCTTTCTTTCAACTAATCTATCAATCTAACTTTAAACTATAAACTTCTAACTTCTATAAACTTCTTCAAACTTTCTGGTCAGGCTTTCTCAAGCCAACTTAAAGTTTCTATCTATCTATCAATCTGACTATTTCTATCTATCTATCTATCTATCTATCTATCTATCTATCTATCTATCCATCTGACTATTTCTATCTATCTATCTATCTATCTATCTATCTATCTATCTATCGATCTATCTATCTATCTATCCTAATAATAAGCTAATCATGCTAAAATCATGCTAGCAACATGCTAGTCGCATGCTAGTCATGCTAGAAACATGCTAGCAACATGCTAATCATGCTAGAAACATGCTAACAAAATGCTAGCAACATGATAATCATGCTAGAAACATGCTAGCGACATGCTAATCATGCTAGAAACATGCTAGCAACATGTTAACCATGCTAAAATTATGCTAGCAACATGCTAGTCGAATGCTAGTCATGCTAGAAACATCCTAGCAACATGCTAATCATGCTACAAACATGCTGGCAACATAATAACAAGCTAAAAACATGCTAGCAACATGCTAGTCGCATGCTAGCCATGTTAGAAACATGCTAGCAACATGCTCGCAACATGTTAATCATACTAAAATCATGCTAGCAACATGCTAGTCGCATGCTAGTCAAGTTAGAAATATACTAATCATACTATCGACCTGCTAGTCGCATGCTAATCATGCTAACAACATGCTAGCAACATGCTAGTCGCATGCTAGTCATGTTAACAACATTTTAGCAACATGCTAGTCGCATGTTAATCATGCTAGAAACATGCTAGCAACATGCAAGTCATGCTAGAAACATGCTAACAACATGTTAGCAACATGCTAATCATGGCATAAACATGCTAACGACATGCTAGCAACTTGTTAATCATGCTAAAAACATGCTAGCAACATGCTAATCATGCTAGAGACATGCTTATCATGCTAAAATCATGCTAGCAACATGCTAGTCGCATGCTAATCATGCAAGAAACATGCTAACAACATGCTAATCATGCTAAAAACATGTTAGCAAAGTGCTAGTCAAATGCTAATCAAGCTAGAAATATACTAGCAACATGTTAGTTATGATAACAATATGCTAACAACATGCTATTAACATGCTAATAATGCTAGAAAAATGTTAGCAACATGCTAGTCGCATGCTAGTCATGCTGGAAACATGTTAGCAACATGCTAACGACATGCTAGCAACATGCTAACCATGCAAGAAACATGCTAGCAACATGCTAATCATGCTAAAATCATGCTAGCAACATGCTAGTCGCATGCTAATCATGCTAGCAACATGTTAATCATGCTAGAAACATGCTAGCAACATGCTAGTTGCATGCTAGTCATGTTAGAAACGTGCTAACAACATACTAATCATGCTAGAAACATGCTAGTCGCATGCTAATCATGTTAGAAACATGCTAGCAAAATGCTAACGACATGCTAGCAACATGCTAACCATGCAAGAAACATGCTAGCAACATGCTAATCATGCTAGCAACATGCTAGTCGCATGATAATCATGCTAGAAACATGCTAGCAACATGTTAATCATGCTAGAAGAATGCTAGCAACATGCTAGTCGCATGCTAGTCATGTTAGAAACGTGCTAGCAATATGCTAATCATGCTAGAAACATGCTAGTCGCATGCTAGTCATGTTACAAACATGCTAGCAAACATGCTAGTCATGAAAGAAACATGCTAGCAACATGTTAATCATGCTAAAATCATGCTAGCAACATGCTAGTCGCATGCTAATCATGCTATGAACATTCTAACAACATGCTAATCATGCTAGAAACATGATAGCAACATGCTAATCGTGCTAAAATCATGCTAAAATCATGTTAGAAACATGCTAGTAGCATGCTAATCATGCTAGAAACATGCTAGCAACATGCTAATCATGCTAAAATCGAGCTAGCAACATGCTAGTCGCATGCTAGAAACATGCTAGCGACATGCTAGCAACATGCTAATCATGTTAAAATCATGCTAGCAACATGCTAGTCTAATGCTAATCATGCTAGAAACATGCTAGCAACATGCTAATCATGCTAGAAACATGCTAGCAACATGCTAGTCTCATGCTAGTCATGTTAGAAACGTGCTAGCAACATGCTAATCATGCTAGAAACATGCTAGTCGCATGCTAGAAACATGCTAGTCTCATGCTAATCATGCTAGAAACATACTAGCAACATGCTAACGACATGCTAGCAAACATGCTAATCATGCAAGAAACATGCTAGCAACATGCTAATCATGCTAAAATCATGTTAGCAACATGCTAGTCGCATGCTAATCATGCTATAAACATTCTAGCAGCATGCTTATCATGCTAGTCGAATGCTATAAACATTCTAGCAACATGCTATTCATGCTAGTCGAATGCTAGAAACATGCTAGCAACATGCTAATCATGCTAAAATCATGCTAGAAACATGCTAGTTGCATGTTAATCATGCTAGAAACATGCTAGCAACATGTTAGCAACATGCTAATCATAATAAAATCATTCTAACAAAATGCTAGTCGCATGCTAGTAATGCTAGAAACATGCTTATCATGCTAGTTGCATGCTAATCATGCTAACAACATGCTAGCAACATGCTAGTCGCATGCTAATCATGTTAACAACATTCTAGTAACATGCTAGTCGCATGCTAATCATGCTAGAAACATGCTAGAAACATGCTAGCAACTTGCTAATCATGCTAAAAACATGCAAGCAACATGCTAATCATGCTAGAGACATGCTAGCAACATGCTTATCATGCTAGAAACATGCTAGCATCATGCTAGTCACATGCTAGTCATGCTAGAAACATGCTAGCAACATGCTAGTCATGCTAACAACATGGTAGCAACATGCTAGTCGCATGCTAATCATGCTAGAAGCATGTTAGCATCATGCTAAAATAATGCTAGCAACATGCTAGTCGCATACTAGTCATGCTAGAAACATGTTAGCAACATGCTAACGACATGCTAGCAACATGCCAACCATGCAAGAAACATGCTAATCATGCTAAAATCATGCTAGCAACATGCTAGTCGCATGCTAATCATGCTAGAAACATGCTAGCAACATGCTAGTCGCATGCTAGTCATGTTAGAAACGTGCTAGCAACATGCTAATCATGCTAGAAACATGCTAGTCGCATGCTAATCATGTTAGAAACATGCTAGCAAAATGCTAGCGACATGCTAGCAAACATGCTAATCATGAAAGAAACATGCTAGCAACATGCTAATCATGCTAAAATCATGCTAGCAACATGCTAGTCGCATGCTAATCATGCTAGAAACATGCTAGCAAAATGCTAGCGACATGCTAGCAAACATGCTAATCATGAAAGAAACATGCTAGCAACATGCTAATCATGCTAAAATCATGTTAGCAACATGCTAGTCGCATGCTAATCATGCTATAAACATTCTAGCAACATGCTAATAATGCTAGTCGAATGCTAATCATGCTAACAACATGCTAATTATGCTAAAATCATGCTAGAAACATGCTAGTTGCATGCTAATCATGCTAGAAACATGCTAGCAACATGCTAGCAACATGCTAATCATGCTAAAAACATTCTAACAAAATGCTAGTCGCATGCTAGTCATGCTAACAACATGTTAGCAACATGCTAGTCGCATGCTAATCATGATAGAAAAATGCTAGTCATGCTAGAAACATGCTAACAACTTGTTAGCAACATGCTAATCATGCCATAAAAATGCTAGCGACATGCTAGCAACTTGCTAATCATGCTAAAAAAATGCTAGCAACATGCTTATCATGCTAGAAACATGCTATCAACATGCTAGTCGCATGCTAGTCATGCTAGAAACATGCTAGCAACATCTTAGTAATGTTAACAACATGGTAGCAACATGCTAGTCGCATGCTAATCATGCTAGAAGCATGCTAGCATCATGCTAAAATAATGCTAGCAACATGCTAGTCGCATGCTAGTCATGCTAGAAACATGTTAGCAACATGCTAGCGACATGCTAGCAAAATGCTAATCATGCAAGAAACATGCTAACAACATGCTAATCCTGCTAAAATCATGCTAGCAACATGCTAGTCGCATGCTAGTCATGCTGGAAACATGTTAGCAACATGCTAACGACATGCTAGCAACATGCTAACCATGCAAGAAACATGCTAGCAACATGCTAATCATGCTAAAATCATGCTAGCAACATGCTAGTCGCATGATAATCATGCTAGAAACATGCTAGCAACATGTTAATCATGCTAGAAGAATGCTAGCAACATACTAGTCGCATGCTAGTCATGTTAGAAACGTGCTAGCAACATGCTAATCATGCTAGAAACATGCTAGTCGCATGCTAATCATGTTAGAAGCATGCTAGCAAAATGCTAGCGACATGCTAGCAAACATGCTAATCATGAAAGAAACATGCTAGCAACATTCTAATCATGCTAAAATCATGCTAGCAACATGCTAGTCGCATGCTAATCATGCTATGAACATTCTAACAACATGCTAATCATGCTAGAAACATGATAGCAACATGCTAATCATGCTAAAATCGTGCTAGAAACATGCTAGTAGCATGCTAATCATGCTAGAAACATGCTAACAACATGTTAATCATGCTAAAACCGAGCTAGCAACATGCTAGTCGCATGCTAGTCATGCTAGAAACATGCTAATCATGCAAGAAACATGCTAGCAACATGATAATCATGCTAAAATCATGCTAGCAACATGCTAATCGCATGCTAATCATGTTAGAAACATGCTAGCAACATGTTAATCATGCTAGAAACATGTTTGCAACATGCTAGTCGCATGCTAGTCACGTTAGAAACATGCTAGCAACATGCTAATCATGCTAGAAACATGCTAGTCTCATGCTAATCATGCTAGAAACATGCTAGCAACATGCTAGCGACATGCTAGCAAACATGCTAATCATGCAAGAAACATGCTAGCAACATGCTAATCATGCTAAAAATCATGCTAGCAACATGCTAGTCGTATGCTAATCATGCTATAAACATTCTAGCAAAATGCTAATCATGCTAGTCGAATGCTAATCATGCTAGAAACATGCTAGAAACATGCTAGCAACATGCTAATCATGCTAAAATCATGCTAGAAACATGCTAGTTGCATGCTAATCATGCTAGAAACATGCTAGCAACATGCTAGCAACATGCTAATCATGCTAAAATCATTCTAACAAAATGCTAGTTGCATGCTAGTCATGCTAGAAACATGCTAATCATGCTAGCGACATGCTACTAATTTGCTAATCATGCTAGCGACATGGCTAGTCACTTGCTAATTATGTTAACGACATGCTAGCAACATGCTAATCATGCTAGAAACATGATAGTCACATGCTAATCATGCTAAAAACATGCTAATCATGCTAGCAACTTGTTAGTCACATACTAATCATGCTAGAAACATGCTAGAGACATGCTAGTAACTTCCTAATCATGCTAGCGACATGGCTAGTCACTTGCTAATTATGCTACCGACATGCTAGATACCTTGCTAATCATGCTAAGTACATGCTAGTCACTTGCTAATCATGCTAGCAAAATGCTAGCTACTTTGCTAATCATGCAAATGACTTGGTAGTCAATTGCTTGTTATGCTAGCAATATGTTAATCACTGTCTTTTTTAAACTTCTTAAACTTTTAAATCTTTTTAAACTTTCCACATTTTCAAACTTTTCAAACTTTGTAAACTTTTCAAACTTTTCCAACTTTCTGGTCAGGCTTTCTCAAGCCAACTTAAAGTTTGTCTTGACAAACTTTTTTATCTAGTTTGCAAATTACAATTGTTGCTCTCGACATTTACCTATGGCTATAACTTTATTATGACTCTATTTTATAGTGTCAAGCATTCAGAAATCATGTAAAAGGAAATTAAGTGGTTTTACTATGATAAAACCATGGTTTATTTTTGTAAGGATTGTGATATGCACATATTTTGTTGAAGAAATTATAAAGGCTGTGTCATCTATAGCAAAAAGTAAGCCAAAAATGAAAGATTAAGTGAATATTTGAATTAATTGAACAAGGATTTGATTGTCCTGTAAGTGTAACAACAGCAATTACATGGCATTTGGCTCCCTGTGCAGGCATTTGTAATAACATGTATATAAATCGTTTATTTTGTATTTGCCTACATTATGTATTTTAACAGTGTTATTATTAACCAATCATTATTGCCTCATTGTTTTTTATATAATGATTTTTAAGTAATTTTAAAGGCTATTGATGGCTTAGGTATGTTTTTATAGCAACAACAACAACAACAACAACAAAAAATATTACAACAAGAACGATGATTTCTGGTGTTATTGCTAAAACCATGGGTAATTTTCATAAGGGAATCTAAAAAAAAAAAAGCTTTCACAGAATGTGCCTTAAAGTACGGAGCCCCTCTGGTCCCACTTTGTCAAAAAAAAATATATATATATAACTAACTCGTAGCTCTCGACATTTACCTATGGCTATAACTTTATTATGACTCTATTTTATAGTGTCAAGCATTCAGAAATCATGTAAAAGGAAATTAAGTGGTTTTACTATGATAAAACCATGGTTTATTTTTGTAAGGATTGTGATATGCACATATTTTGTTGAAGAAATTATAAAGGCTGCGTCATCTATAGCAAAAAGTTGGCCAAAAATGAAAGATTAAGTGAATATTTGAATTAATTGAACAAGGATTTGATTGTCCTGTAAGTGTAACAACAAAATCAGAATCAGAAATACTTTGATCTTTATTGATATTGATAATCCGGGGGACAATTCTTGTGTCACAGTTGATGTGCACATCAAGACATTTAAAGGAATATAAATAATAATAGAAGTTGGTAAATAAACAAGTAGCCTATATACATGTAAAAAGTATAAATATATGCTATAAAATATGAAGAAGAATTATAAAGGACTATGGATATGCAGCCTACAAGATTTACATTACTGTATTAACAGAATTAAATAGATTGTGATGAACAGTACTAGTAAATAAATAGAAACAGAACTGCAGCAAATTATATTACACTGAATATTAAAACAGATAATATTGCACAGAATGTGAAGTATTACATTGCACTACAGTACAGGGTCCAGTTTAATAACAAAGGGTCCATGTGTCAGACACTTCACTATCTTGAGGCCACGAGTTAACTTATCTTGAGGCCACGAGTTAACTTATGGCGCTTTTCCATTACCAGTACCAGCTCGACTCGGCTCGACTCGCCTCGGCTTGCTTTTCGCTCCGTTTTCCATTGCAGATAGTACCTCCACAATAGTACCTGGTTGTCATAGCGACGCTGCAGGTAACTGCCGTGACGTAATCTTCTACGCGACACACACCCGCTACCCACACACACAGGTTGTTTTTGATCCTCGGGATATATTGGATATATCACGCAATCTCTGGCCAAACTTTTTAAAAATGGCGGGGTTATTCTGGATACTATCTGGATACTATTGCTGGCGCGTGTAATGATGACGCAGTGAATAGTGACGATTCTCTCTGACCAATCAGCAGTCTGCATTTTCACGTCACATTATAGTATCGCCTCAGCTCGCCTCAGCTCGCTTGGAACCTCGCCGGAGGTGGTAAGAAAAAAAGTACCTGGAAGCCGGTACAGGTACAACTTTTACACAGTGGAAAACCAAACAGAGCCGAGTCGAGGCGAGCTGGTACTGTGTAGTGGAAAAGCGCCATTATCTTGAGTGAAAGTGACGTGACATTCAGCCAAGTATGGTGACGCATACTCAGAATTTGTGCTCTGCTTTTAACCCATCCAAAGTGCACACACACAGAGCAGTGATAACACACACACACTGTGAACACACACCCGGAGCAGTGGGCAGCCATTTATGCTGCGGCGCCCGGGGAGCAGTTGGGGGTTCAGTGCCTTGCTCAAGGGCACCTAAGTCATGGTATTGCAGGTGGAGAGAGAAATGTACATGCACTCCCCCCACCTACAATTCCTGCCAGCCCGAGGCTCAAACTCACAACCTTTCGATTGGGAGTCTGACTCTCTAACCATTAGGCCACGACTTCCCAAGTTAACTTATCTTGAGGCCATGAGTTAACTTATCTTGAGGCCACGAGTTAACTTATCTTGAGGCCACGAGTTAGTTATATATTTTTTTTTTGACAAAGTGGGACCAGAGGGGCTCCATATGAAAGTGATAAACGGGCCTTGTTTTTACCTAAATTTATTTTAATATATATTAAAACTTTTTAAGGTGTGCATTGTAGCTGACACCTAAATGAACACATTACAATTGTTTTATGACTGCAAGTCTTTCTCCTCAAATGCTAGTTAGCTTCAAATTTGCGTTTGAGCCCATTTGAAAAAGTAGCATAATTTACATATGCTTTAAAGTTTATTTGAATAAATATCAAACATTCAATTCAATTGTGCATTAAAGCTGACACCTATATGAACAATTACAGTTGTTTTTATGACTGTAAGTCATTCTCCTCAAATGCTACTGACGTTAGAAAAGTGTATACCAATATCGCATGTAACTTTAGAGATGGTCCCTAAATTTGAGACTCTCGAATGTCCAACGTCAATCCAACTTTATGCCATTTGTTTTTTTTCTTTCTTTAGTTTTCCTTTCTCTGTGCCGGATTGCTGATGTCCTTTACCCGGGCATTGATGTCCATCCATCAATTATGAACATTCAGCCGCAAACATGAGGTGCGAGCAGTCGCGAGCGAGGATGGGAGAATGGCGGAAGTTTTTTTTTAACTGGGATGGTGCACCCTCCGGGAGTTGGTGCCCTACGCAGACTGCGTACTCTGCATATAGGGAGCGACGGTACTGATTATAGGTGATATTACTCTTGCAAAGTTTGAATTTCTGAGAGTTGCAGAGAGAGGAACAGCAATGGTGTTTGATTTACGCTCTTTTTACTCATAAAGTTTACATTCATTCACTTCACACTTGTGACTTTAGAGGTCTGTGTATAATATTGCACTGATCCCATGACTCAACTGTTATCTACCAAACACCAGACTGTGCCAGCTTCAGCCAACTATTCAGGCAGAATTATTCCTTGTCAGTTATTCGTTTTTTGAAGTCATCATCTGTGCCATTCCGAATAAGGTATTCAGCTTCAGGCACAACCCTAATTATTACATTACATATTTTATTTTTACATGTAACATAGATAAGGTCAGAGAAAGTAACAGCTCAACGCAATATTGTAATCCTAAAATTCACGTCGTACTTGCAAACACTTTTGTATGCATTATGGTTAATGCATGCTGGAGTCGTCGATAATTTCCGACAGCGCCGACTAGTCTATGCAAGCCCTAGTACAGTGTGACAAACATTTCGCTGTATTTATGTGTGCATGCCCAGTAGAGCCAAACCGTATCCCTTCTAGCCTTAACTGCCCGCATTTGTCATATCCCGAGCTTTGCATGTGTGTGTGCACTGTGACATAATGTCAGCAACAGCAGCATTATAAAGTAAATAAAATGTAAATAAAGTACATAAAAATAATTTGACCTTACAGCTCCAAACTCTGTTCTAGAGCGCCAGTGTCCTTTAGAGTTTAGCTCCCAGGGTGGGACTGGGGGTAAAACCAGTACTGATTACCAGGGCCCCAAAGGAAGAGAGGGCCCTTGAAATGTATGAATCTGAAATATATTTGATTTTACCTGGATATTTTCATGGGTGGGGGGCATGGGGGCCTATCAGGACTGCCTATGCATAGGGCCCGGGATCTTGTGTTACGCCCCTGTTAGCTCCAAACCAAAATTAAACACACTTGAACAATAAGCTTGAGCTAATCAAGCTCTTACTAGACACACTAGAATCTTCCAGATAGGTGTGTTAAGGCAAGTTGGAGCTAAACTTTTCAGGACATTGGCCCTGCAGGATCTAGTTTGGAGACCCCTGTCCTACAGAGTTGTTACTTTGCACATGCTTTTTGATCATTACAAATAATAATGTACAATTATTTTCTTAGAATAGGAGATATGTTGTCTCTCGCATCACATACATTATCAGTAGTTAAGTATGTGGTCTTGAAGAGGATCCTTTTTTCTCTCATTTGGCCTTGACTTGGACTCAAAACTTTTGGACTTGGACTTGACTTGGACTCAAACCTCTTTGGACTCGGTCTTGACTCCGTCTCGACTAGTCCTTGACTTGGACTTGACTTGGACTCGACAAACGTGGACTTGACTACAGCTCAATCTCACCCTGACTGAATTGTCTACTCCTGAGCTTCAAGTCTGCTTCAAGGGAGTCCTCCTCTGTTATTAAGCAAGACAGGAGTCTCTCCTTTCAAGTTACCATTTACCAGTTCGGTGTGCTTCAATGACGGACTGCCTTTGTTATTTATTAGTTCATTAAAGACTGTTATTCCTGTCATCTCTGCTTTTGGATCCTTTATTCATCACTGTGACATAACCGGCACATTATTTGTTTTGTATCGCTTTTTACCTATTTTTCTTTTTAGCTTTTATTTTAGGCTATAAAACACAGGCGGCGGTGTCTTATCCTATTGGTGATTAATGTAAAATAAATGCTAAAAAGCTGATCATCTCATATGATACTATGAAAAAATAATGTTTAATAAACAGAAATTAAACTAACGGTGGGTGCGGAGCCACAAAGCAGTGAGTTTACAAATCCAAGGATGTGGGATTGCGAAAGCGTGCGCACGGATAATGAATTCGTGGGTACGGCGGTTTCAATTCTCTGACCGCACGGATTGAAAATGTGTTTAACCGATGGAATGGTTTAAGAATTCGTGAGCACGGTTTATAAACTGAGGGGACTGATTGTAATACCATTGCCATGTTTTTCTCCTACAGGTGAAACGTTGAAAACATGCAGCCTGTCTCTACTGTGGAGTTGCCGGCTTTTCAAGAAGCTCGTTAGCATGATAACATAGATTTCACTTTTAAACAACATTTATATTTTTTATGTTTTCTTTTTATTGCATATAATTTATGGTTTTCAATAATATTTTTTTTTTGGTGCTGAGTTTCTCGAAATTGATTCTGAATATATCAGATTGCTTTCATTTATTTATTTCAAAATGTTTTGTGTTATGTTGTACATTGTTGATAGTTTTCATACTTAAGGTGTGAAAGGAACATTTTCTAAGGGCTCAACACAACAGCTTTTATGATGCAGAAGCCACTTTAGTTTTTGATTCTGAATATATTTTTCAGGTGTTTTGTTATTGATTTCAGATATCCTTGTGATATACAATTTTCAGTTTGTGCTGGTCTCACTTAATCAAAATTGTGTTTAAAAATTACTTTCTGTTTAAGTCAGTTTTGTGTTTGTATAGACCATAACGCATAAAAGGGCATTAATGGGAACATTAAAGAACGTTCTTTAAAAAAGTGACTAAAAAGTTACTTTTAACAGTAATGCATTACTATTTGGTGTAACTAATCAACAAAGTAATTGAGTTACTTTTTGAATGAAGTAACTAGTAACTGTAACTAGTTACTATTTCTTAGTAACTAGCACAAATCTGGTGAAAAGTGATAGGTGAATAAATAAATCAGTTTGAATCCTCAGTATTCATAAAAGAGCAGGCAATAATTACCTGGCTGGTGCCCTAATTCTTGCAAGATTCAGATGTACGTATACTTATGTTTAAAGATGCCTATACTACTAAAAAGTAGGTGAAGAAAGCAGTACGTTAAAAGCCTTTCAAAAAAGATTATTCTACTCAATCTATTCAATCAATCTATTAAGAAAAGATTAGGTGAGAAATCCCTGGATGTCCTACTGCTTCAGCCCAGGTTCTGAAGTGTGCACTGGACACTTGTCTATCCTAGGAGGCCATGCGGGAGAGGACACATCATAAAAAGTGAGTATTATAAACCAAACACATGGGTCCTTCCTTAGCCCAGGTAAGATGCCTCTGACATTTTCTTTTGTACAGGAGTGACTTAATAAGAGGAATAAAACAACTGTAGCCAAATTCCTTGACACTTCTGTGTGTGGTGGCTCTTGATGCCTTGACCCCAGCCTCAGTGCATTCCTTGTGAAGTTCTCTCAAATTCTTGAATACAGTTTGCTTGACAATCCGCATAAGGCTGCAGTTCTCTCGGTTGATTGTGCATCTTTTTCTTCCGCACTTTTTTGTTCCACTCAACTTTCTGTTAACATGCTTGGATACAACACTCTGTGAACAGCCAGGATATTGGCAATTAAATTTTGTGACTTACACTCCTTGTGGAGGGTGTCAATGATTGTCAGAGACCATTTTGAAGGCTCAGGAAACCTTTGCAGGTGTTTTGAGTTTATTAGCTGGTTGGCATGTCATCATATTCTATTTTGTTGAGATCATGAATTGGTGGTTCCTCTTCAAGAACTCAAGCTGCGTCGAAACACTTTGGGGAATGCCTTTGGCATGAGCGAATCTGAATATAGTGTGCAGTCTCTCCAATGGAAGGGCGTGACATCATGGGCAGGGTTACATAGGGACCAGGGAGCTATAAAAGCAAGTGCCATGCAGCTGGGTTCAGCTTCTCATCTTTCAGCAAGTGCTCTGTGTGTGCATGTCATTCTGTCTTGTCAGTCTTATTTATTGTTGTTTGTCACTTTTAACTCCTCAAAAGCAATAGTATGTCAAAAAGCAAAGCTAAGACGAGACATCTGAAGGGCGAATTCAGATTCAGCGTTTCAGATTGGTCTGACTGAAGCGTGCTGAATCTTGAGGGAGCCAACTGCCCACACTGTGTACAATTGCCGAGCTGCGGTCGTTCCCCCCTGAGGAGCAGGTGCGACGCTCTGCCTGTCTTTCTCCGAGGAGATTGACATGGAGGGCATCAATGAGCTCCTAGATGCACAGTTTCTTCCGCCCACAAGCCTAGCGGAGCTTAGAGGCTCGCTATCCCTTTGGAGGTCTCTAAAACAGTTAGATCGGTTGCTGGGAATGCTGTTCTACTTCAGGCACCGATTTAGCTGCCTCAGTAAATTAGTAGACTTATTAAATTTAGTAGATTATTTAGCAGCATTGAAACGACTGCCACATTTATCTCAGTGGGTCCTGCATATGATAGAAAGGCTATTGCATTTAGTTCGGCTCTTACCGCCGAAATTCAATAAGGTTATCCTGACGTTGGGCGGACCCGAGCAGGCTCTGGTTTCAGAACAAGAAGTGAATACCCTATTAAGGAATTAGGCCATCAAGGTGTTCCCTCCTAAAGACAAGGAATCCAGGTTTTTACAGCCGGTATTTCACAAGTTACAAAGAAGGATTGGGGGGATTGCGTCCGATCATAGATCTACATCAGTCAAATTGCTCAGTTATGAGGCTTAAGTTCAAAATGCTCATTGTCAAGCATGTCACATAGACGCATACTTCCATGTCTCCATCCTTCCACAACACAGGAAGTTTCTGAGGTTCCCTTTCGGGGGGTGAAGCGTAACGATATCTAGTAATTCTCTTTCGGTCCTGTATTTTCAACTCACACGTTTACGAAAATGTGTAAATGCGGCTCTGGTTACTCTGCGACTGCAGGGCATCCACATACTAAATTATATCAACGATTGGTTGATTTTAGCTAAACCCTCTGAAGTCGTATACATGTTATGAGGCATTTTCTCCTGATAACCCCAAAAAGAACTTAAATTACACTTTCAGTTTTGATCGTACAGATAAGAGAAATACATCAATCAAATCTGTAAAGGGTCTACTTTTTTGTATACAGAAAAAATAACAACAAAACTCTGTGCACTTATAAAATAAAGATAACAAACAAGGTGTGCTGTCTGCACCCTTTGTCTGCACTGATCTTCATTTACAAACGCGTCATTTAAATGAACTGTAACTCAGTGAATACTCAACGAAGAGACATGAGAGATATATCTATAGAAAGCCTGACATGTCTACTTTTAAACTAAATGGCGTTCTTAATCTGGCGGCTGTCCTCTTGTCCATTTGCTTTTTGGGGGGCACTCTAGGTTCAGGCCATTCCTGAGCTCGGAGCCCTTCCCCGGACAGCACGCCAAATACACATACCATACCTCAGCTAATTATATGTAAGCGTGAACTCATGAAATGATTTTCTTGTTAACAAGGTTCGGGAGGAGCGCGTCAGATACGTAGCCTAATCAACACAGTTGCACCACAATCTAGTAATCAATCCCACAGTATAAATATCGCTGACTTACCTCTAACCATCGACGGTTAATCAGCATTCGATTAATTCTGTCTGTCATCTTATCACAGACCCAATTTTCCTTCCAACAAAGAGATCTGTACCGGGAATTTTTCAGATCTGCCACTTTTTGCCAGACCCACGATCACTCCTACCTCGCCAAACACGGCCACCGAGCACCATTAAGTGTTATCGCGACAGCTGCTCTTCTCGCAAAGCCACACATTGTGGCCAATTGACTGTGCAAAGCCCGAGCTCGCCTCACTCGATACAACGATCATCCCACTCAAGACCGGGCTCTCCTCGAGCGATGGATCGTAGAAGCAGCAGGTATTCAACCAGCCTGGGCCTCACCCCAGTTCTCACCGCAGCAAGCCTCTCTCACTTCCGCAGTTTGAGGCTGCCTCCTCTAGCGGTGCAGACCGGGTGTTGTAAATCAATACATTCTTCAGGCGAAGATGCTAACGCAGGTTTCGCGGCTAAAGTTGTTAAACAACGTCATGAAGTAATTTTGTCAGATGATGATGCCATTTAACCACGAAGCCAAGGCTTTTTTTTTCAAGACAAGCCATCCACACCGAAATGTCTGAAGACATTACATTTGCCTTACCATGCATGTTTAAACCTCACTGAGATGATAAAAACATATGTTGCATGCAATTGTTCTGGCAGGACCAATTTATTTAGGTAAGGCAAGTTTATTTAATATAGCACATTTCGTACACAATGGTAATTCATAGTGCTTTACATAAAACAAAGTAAAAAAATTATATATAAAAAAAACAATAATACATAAAACAAGCAATTTTAAAACTTTTAAAGTGATAAAACATTTTTTTTTACTTATTTAAAATGAATTTAAAAATCATTTGAAACAGAAAATGATTAAAAAAAAAAAAACGGTGAAAATACAGTGCAACCAGTTCGGACATTGCACAGTGCTCATTCAAAAAATGCACAGCTAAACAGATGAGTTTTAAGTCTAGATTTAAACATGACTAGTGTTTTAGCACATCTGATCTCTTCTGGAAGCTGATTCCAACTGCGGGCGGCATACTAAACTAAAGGCGGACTCCCCTTGTTTTGTGTGAACCCTTGGTATTTCTGACTTGACTCGGTCCTAGTGATCTGAGTGCTCTGTTAGGTTTATATTCAGTGAACATTTCTGCAATTTATTAAGGGACATATTTCACCATTAACTTGCGTGATCACTCAGAATTGATCTAAAACACAACTACCCTCGTCTTTTGCCGCAGGACAGCAAGGGTGAGTAAAATTTCTGTTGTCTTTTCAGGACTGTAATACGAAAAGCACGCAAAGTAAATATCTTTAGAATCTGCTTGAAAGTGAATAGCACATAACTGCATTCATCGTTACCGTTATAACCATGTCTATTGGTACATTGTTTTACAAGACTAAACATGCTTCATCGTTTTCAAAAGCCTCTGTTTCCACAGTCCATACTACAACGCGAAAACAGCATTCCGTTTAAAAAGGCCAGAAGGCCAAAACGAGTGGAAAACATGCTTTTTCCGCAGGAACGTACTAATGTGAACACGGCTTGAGGAATTGTCAAACCAGGCAACCAATTGCTAAACTGGCAACACAATAGGCTACCCAGGCACTTTTTATTTTTTTAGCTTGCCCCATCAATTGTTACTAACCCTTCTACTTTTCCTGCAGCCAACAACTACAGCAACCGAAGCAAGCTCAAGCCACAGGTGGCTCAAGAAGATCTCTCCTCCTCCTCTCATGCTCCCATTTACTTTGATCCGCCACACCCTGACCATCCTTAAGACCTATTAGCGCTCAGATCAATTCCTTATCAAAGAGGCTCACCGAACCCTCTATCTATATCTGTTTGTTGTTGGCGGCTGTACTGCGTTTGAGCTCCGTCACTATATTCTTTTCATTGACTATTTTTAACTCAAAAAACAATTGTATACATCATCGTTTCCATTTATATAACGTGTGAATATATCCTCTATTGTATTCTACAACAAAAACAATCAGAGCGCCTCGCTATCACTAGTTTTATTTTGATCTCCCGGGTCCGCTATTAGCTTTTAGCCCGTTAGCATCAGCGGCGTGGTTGCAGCTAACTGCGCTAACATTGCTAATACTCTATTCACACACATTACCACTGCTGTACTCACTGTTACTTGCTTTAATGGCGGATGAATGTCTCCACTCTGTGCAGCTCGAGCTCGAGGCCGTGGGAAAGCAGATTCGCGACCTGGAGGTGAGGCAGGCCCAGCTGAGAGAGCGGAGAACCGCGCTGGAATCATCCCGGGCTGACGCTCACAAGTCTGGGGTAAGTATACAGCGATCTGTTAACAGTCCCACCACGTCTACTCCGTGTGTTTCTCTGCACAGGCCCGGTGCACCCAGGACGCGATCTTCCCAGATGTCCTTCACTGCGACGCCGGGACACCACGGACCCTGGGTGCATCCACAGCGGAGGACGCGAGCCGGGTCCCAGGCGACGACTTCTCCCCCTCCTGCCTTCGACATCTCCATCCGGAACCGCTTCGCTCCCCTCCGCGAGACAGGACGCGACGCTGTGATCATCGGAGACTCCATCGTCCGACACGTAAGTGCTACGTTAGCCGAAGGTAAAGTGCACACTCATTGTTTGCCTGGTGCTCGTGTTCTCGATGTTTCTGCGCAGATACCCGCGATCCTGAAGGTCGACGAGAGCCCCAGAGCGGTCGTGCTTCACGCCGGGGTTAACGACACCACGCTGCGGCAGACGGAGACGCTGAAGAGGGACTTCAGCAGCCTGATCGAGACGGTTCGCAGCACGACGCCCGCGGCGACGATCGTCGTGTCAGGACCACTGCCCACGTATCGACGAGGACACGAAAGGTTCAGTAGACTTTTTGCTTTAAATGAATGGTTGTTGTCATGGTGTAAAGAACAGAAACTGCTATTTGTTAATAACTGGAATCTTTTCTGGGAGCGTCCTAGGCTGTTTCGCGCTGATGGATTACACCCCAGCAGAATCGGAGCGGAGCTGCTCTCTGACAACATCTCCAGGACACTTCGCTCCATGTGACTAGTAAGACAATTCTCTAATAACTATTATGATGAGTTTTGTTCCACCCGCTTAAATGATAAAAGTACTTGTGCTGTAAAAACTATTAAGACTGTGTCTGTTCCCCGAATAGTGAGGTCAAAATATAATGTAGGATCTAGAAAAAATCTTCCATCCATCCATCCATCTTCTACCGCTTATCCGGGGCCGGGTCGCGGGGGCAGCAGTCTAAGCAGAGAACCCCAGACTTCCCTCTCCCTAGACACTTCCTCCAGCTCTTCTGGGGGGACACCGAGGCGTTCCCAGGCCAGCCGGGAGACATAGTCTCTCCAGCGTGTCCTAGGTCTCCCCCGGGGTCTCCTCCCAGTGGGATGTGCCCGGAACACCTTCCCGGGAAGGCGTCCAGGAGGCATCCGGAACAGATGCCCGAGCCACCTCAGCTGACCCCTCTCGATGTGGAGGAGCAGCGGCTCTACTCTGAGCTCCTCCCGGGTGACTGAGCTTCTCACCCTATCTCTAAGGGATCGCCCAGCCACCCTGCGGAGAAAGCACATTTCGGCCGCCTGTATCCGGGATCTTGTCCTTTCGGTCATGACCCAAAGCTCATGACCATAGGTGAGAGTAGGAACGTAGATTGACCGGTAAATCGAGAGCTTCGCCTTGCGGCTCAGCTCTTTCTTCACCACGACAGACCGGTACATCGACCGCATTACTGCAGAAGCTGCACCGATCCGTCTGTCAATCTCCCGTTCCATCCTTCCCTCACTCGTGAACAAGACCCCAAGATACTTAAACTCCTCCACTTGAGGCAGGAACTCTCCACCAACCTGAAGTGGGCAAGCCACCCTTTTCCGACTGAGGACCATGGCCTCGGATTTGGAGGTGCTGATTCTCATCCCAGCCGCTTCACACTCGGCTGCAAACCGTCCCAGTGCATGCTGAAGGTCCTGGCCTGATGAGGCCAACACGACAACATCATCCGCAAAGAGCAGAGACGAAATCGTGTTGTCACCAAACCTGACCCCCTCCGGCCCCTGGCTGCGCCTAGAAATTCTGTCCATAAAAATCATGAACAGAACCGGCGACAAAGGGCAGCCCTGCCGGAGTCCAACACGCACCGGGAACAAGTCTGACTTACAGCTGGCAATACGAACCAAGCTCCTGCTCCGTTCGTACAGGGACCGGATAGCCCTTATCAAAGGGCCCCGGACCCCATACTCCCGGAGAACCCTCCACAGGCCGCCGCGAGGGACACAGTCGAATGCCTTCTCCAAATCCACAAAGCACATGTGGACTGGTTGGGCATACTCCCATGAACCCTCCAGCACCCTGTAGAGGGTATAGAGCTGGTCCAGTGTTCCACGGCCTGGACGAAAACCACACTGTTCCTCCTGAATCCGAGGTTCTACTATCGGCCGGATTCTCCTCTCCAGTACCCTGGCATAGACTTTCCCAGGGAGGCTGAGAAGTGTGATCCCCCTGTAGTTGGAACACACCCTCCGGTCCCCCTTCTTAAAAAGAGGGACCACCACCCCGGTCTGCCATCCCAGAGGCACCGTCCCCGACTGCCACGCGATGCTGCAGAGGCGTGTCAGCCAAGACAGCCCCACAACATCCAGAGACTTGAGGTACTCAGGGCGGATCTCATCCACCCCCGGTGCCTTGCCACCGAGGAGTTTCTTGACTACCTCGGTGACTTCAGCTTGGGTTATGGACGAGTCCACATCTGAGCCCTCAGCCTCTGCTTCCTCAATGGAAGACGTGACAGCGGGATTGAGGAGATCCTCGAAGTATTCCTTCCACCGTCCAACGATATCCCCAGTTGAGGTCAACAGCTCCCCACCTCTACTGTAAACAGCGTTGGTAGGGCACTGCTTCCCTCTCCTGAGGCGCCGGACGGTTTGCCAGAATCTCTTCGAGGCTGACCGATAGTCCTTCTCCATGGCCTCACCGAACTCCTCCCAGGCCCGAGTTTTTGCCTCCACAACCACCCGGGCTGTAGTCCGCTTGGCCTGCCGGTACCTGTCAGCTGCCTCAGGAGTCCCACAAGCCAACCAGGCCCGATAGGACTCCTTCTTCAGCTTGACGGCATCCCTTACTTCCGGTGTCCACCACCGGGTTCGGGGATTGCCGCCTCGACAGGCACCGGAAACCTTACGGCCACAGCTCCGAGCGGCCGCTTCGACAATGGAGGTGGAGAACATGGTCCACTCGGACTCAATATCTCCAGCCTCCCTCGGGATCCGGTCGAAGCTCTGCCGGAGGTGGGAGTTGAAGATCTCTCTGACAGGAGACTCGGCCAAACGTTCCCAGCAGACCCTCACAGTACGTTTGGGTCTGCCGAGTCTGTCCAGCTTCCTCCCTCGCCATCGGATCCAACTCACCACCAGGTGGTGATCGGTTGACAGCTCCGCCCCTCTCTTCACCCGAGTGTCCAAGACATACGGCCGGAGGTCGGATGAAACGACCACAAAGTCAATCATCGACCTACGGCCTAGGGTGTCCTGGTGCCACGTGTACTGATGGACACCCTTATGCTTGAACATGGTGTTCGTTATGGACAAGCTGTAACTAGCACAGAAGTCCAATAACTGAACACCGCTCGGGTTCAGATCAGGGGGGCCGTTCCTCCCAATCACGCCCCTCCAGGTGTCACTGTCGTTGCCCACGTGGGCGTTGAAGTCCCCCAGTAAAACGACGGAGTCCCCAGTCGAAGCACTTTCCAGCACCCCTCCCAGAGACTCCAAGAAGGCTGGGTACTCTGCATTGCCGTTCGGCCCGTAGGCACAAACGACAGTGAGAGACCTATCCCCGACCCGAAGGCGCAGGGAAGCGACCCTCTCGTTCACCGGGGTAAACTCCAACACATGGCAGCTGAGCTGGGGGGCTATAAGCAAACCCACACCAGCCCGCCGCCTCTCACCTTGGGCAACTCCAGAGTGGTGAAGAGTCCATCCTCTCTCGAGGAGTGTGGTACCAGAGCCCAAGCTGTGCGTAGAGGTGAGTCCGACTATCGCTAGTCGGAACCTCTCTACCTCACGCACAATCTCGGGCTCCTTCCCCGCCAGTGAGGTGACGTTCCACGTCCCTAGAGCTAGTTTCCGTGTCCAGGGATCGGGCTGTCGAGGCCCCCGCCTTCGACTGCCACCCGATTGTCTAAGCACCGGCCCCTTACGGTCCCTCCTGTAGGTGGTGAGCCCACGGGAAGGCGGCCCCACGTCGCTCCTTCGGGCTGAGCCCGGCCGGACCCCGTGGGGGGAGGCCCGGCCACCAGGCGCTCGCATACGAGCCCCAACCCCGGGCCTGGCTCCAGGGTGGGGCCCCGGCTGCGCCATACCGGGCGACGTCACGGTTCTTTGATTGTTCCTTCTCATAAGGGGTTTTGAACCGCTCTTAGTCTGACCCGTCGCCTAGGACCTGTTTGCCTTGGGAGACCCTACCAGGGGCATATAGCCCCGGACAACATAGCTCCTAGGGTCATTCGGGTACTCAAACCCCTCCACCACGTTAAGGTGGCAGTTCAAGGAGGGGAGAAAAAATCTTATCGTAATTAAACCAGAAAAATGTAAAGTAAATGAACAAAAACAATTTTTAAAGTTTGGGCTCATAAATATTAGATCACTCACACCCAAAGCAGTTATTGTAAATGAAATGATCACAGAAAATAGTTTTGATGTACTCTGCTTGACTGAAACCTGGCTAAAACCAAATGATTATTTTGGTCTAAATGAGTCTACTCCACCAAACTACTGTTATAAGCATGAGCCCCGTCAGACTGGTCGTGGAGGAGGTGTTGCAACAATATATAGTGATATTCTCAATGTTACCCAGAAAACAGGATACAGGTTTAACTCTTTTGAAATACTTCTGCTAAATGTTACACTGTCAGACATGCAAAAGAAATCTAATGTATCTCTTGCTCTGGCTACTGTGTATAGACCACCAGGGCCGTATACAGAATTCCTAAAAGAATTTGCAGATTTCCTCTCAGACCTTCTAGTTACAGTTGATAAGGCGCTAATCATGGGAGATTTTAATATTCACGTTGATAATGCAAATGATACATTAGGACTTGCGTTTACTGACCTAATAAACTCCTTTGGAGTCAAGCAAAATGTCACCGGGCCCACTCATCGTTTTAATCATACACTAGATCTAATTATATCGCATGGAATCGATCTTACTGCTATAGATATTGTACCCCAATGTGATGATATTACAGACCATTTCCTTGTATCGTGCATGCTGCGTATAACTGATATTAACTATATGTCTCAGCGTTACCGTCTGGGCAGAACTATTGTTCCAGCCACCAAAGACAGATTCGCAAATAACCTGCCTGATCTATCTCAACTGCTATTTGTACCCAAAAATACACATGAATTAGACGAAATTACTGACAACATGGGCACTATTTTCTCTAATACATTAGAAGCTGTTGCCCCCATCAAATTGAAAAAGGTTAGAGAAAAAACGTACTGTGCCATGGTATAACAGTAATACTCACTCTCTCAAGAAAGTAACTCGTAGTCTTGAACGCAAATGGAGAAAAACTAACTTGGAAGTTTTTAAAATTGCATGGAAAAACAGTATGTCCAGCTATAGACAGGCTCTAAAAACTGCTAGGGCAGAGCATATCCACAAACTCATTGAAAATAACCAAAACAATCCAAGGTTTTTATTTAGCACAGTGGCTAAATTAACAAATTACCAGACGCCACCTGATTCAAATATTCCACCAACGTTAAATAGTAATGACTTTATGAATTTCTTCACTGATAAAATAGATAACATTAGAAATACAATAGCGAATGTAGATTCTACAGCGTCTAACACTTCAGTTTCATCCATCGCACCCAAAGATAAACTGCAGTGCTTTACAAATATAGGACAGGAAGAGCTAAATAAACTTATCACTGTATCTAAACCAACAACATGTTTATTAGATCCTGTACCCACTAAATTACTAAAAGAGCTGTTACCTGTAGCCGAAGAACCGCTTCTCAATATCATTAACTCGTCGTTATCTTTAGGTCACGTCCCAAAACCATTCAAGCTGGCGGTTATCAAGCCTCTTATTAAGAAACCAAAACTAGATCCTAGTGTACTGGCAAATTATAGGCCTATTTCAAATCTTCCATTTATGTCTAAAATTTTAGAAAAAGTTGTGTCTGCTCAATTGAGCACCTTCCTGCATAAAAATGATCTGTATGAAGAATTTCAGTCAGGTTTTAGGCCCCACCATAGCACAGAAACTGCACTTGTTAAAATTACAAATGACCTGCTTCTTGCGTCAGATCAAGGCTGCATCTCATTTCTAGTCTTACTTGATCTTAGTGCTGCGTTCGACACCATAGATCATGACATACTCATAGATCGATTACAAAACTATACAGGTATTCAAGGGCAGGCTCTAAGATGGTTTAGATCCTACCTGTCCGATCGCTACCATTTTGTTTACTTAAATGGGGTGTCATCTCATTTATCATCAGTAAAATATGGAGTGCCACAAGGATCCGTCCTAGGTCCCCTTCTATTTTCAATATACATGTTGCCCCTTGGTAATATTATTAGAAAATACGGAATAAGCTTCCACTGTTATGCTGATGATACTCAGCTATATATTTCAACGAGACCAGATGAAACTTCCCAATTATCTAAGCTAACAGAGTGTGTTAAAAATGTAAAAGATTGGATGACAAATAATTTTCTCCAATTAAATTCGGATAAGACAGAGATATTAATTATTGGACCAAAAAACACCACACAGAATCTTGTAGATTACAATCTGCAACTAGACGGATGTACTGTTACTTCCTCTACAGTCAGAAATCTGGGTGTTATATTAGACAGCAATTTGTCTTTTGAAAATCATATTTCCAATGTTACAAAAACTGCATTCTTCCATCTTAGAAACATTGCCAAGCTACGAAACATGTTATCTGTTTCTGATGCAGAAAAGCTAGTTCATGCATTCATGACCTCTAGACTGGACAATTGTAATGCACTTCTAGGTGGTTGTCCTGCTTCGTCAATAAACAAGCTACAGGTAGTCCAAAATGCAGCAGCTAGAGTCCTTACCAGGTCAAGAAAATATGATCATATTACCCCAATTTTACAGTCTCTGCACTGGCTACCTATTAAGTTCCGTATCTGTTACAAATTATCATTACTTATCTATAAGGCCCTAAATGGTTTAGCTCCTGCGTACCTAACTAGCCTTCTACCACGCTACAACCCATCACGCACCCTAAGGTCACAAAACGCTGGACTTTTGGTAGTTCCTAGGATAGCAAAGTCCACTAAAGGAGGTAGAGCTTTTTCACATTTGGCTCCCAAACTCTGGAATAGCCTTCCTGATAATGTTCGGGGTTCAGACACACTCTCTCTGTTTAAATCTAGATTAAAAACGCATCTCTTTCGCCAAGCATTCGAATAATGTATCTCTTAAATTGTGAGTGTAGTTGCATCTGCATTTTTATTCTTTAGCTTGGGTTAAACTAATTTTACTTTGTTGGATCAGGAGCTATGCTAATGATGCCTCTATTTTGTTTCTATGTTTTGCCACGGGATTTACATCCCGTGGTAACTAGGATTTACACAAGCTCCAGTCTGGATCCAGAACACCTGAGAAGAGATGATGCTGACCCTCAGAGGACCCCAGATGATCCTAACCTTGAATCAACAAACAGAACTAACAATTATTGCTACATGTGTGACTGCATCATATAATTACTATTAATTAATAATATTGATAGTTCATCATCTAGCTGACTACGTCTTGTATTATTATTATTATTTTTATTTTTCTAAAATCCTGTCAAACGTGCACAAACTACTAGCTACTACTAAATATTGTAGAAACATAATTTTCTGTAAAGTTGCTTTGTAACGATTTGTATTGTAAAAAGCGCTATACAAATAAACTTGAATTGAATTGAATTGAATATCTCCCCACTGCCACAGCAGTGTCTGCTCCCGCAGGAGCCTCTATCCATATTTCTCCATTGCTGCAGCAGTGTCTGCTCCCGCAGGAGCCTTTTCCCGTATTTCCTCACTGCCGCAGCAGCATCTGCTCCCGCAGGAGCCTCTATCTATATTTATCCACTGCCGCAGCAGCGTCTGCTCCCGCAGGAGCCTTTATCTATATTTCTCCACTGCTGCAGTAGCGTCTGCTCCCGCAGAAACCTCTATCTATATTTATCAACTGCCGCAGCAGTGTCTGCTCCCGCACGAGCCTCTATTTATTTATCCACTGTCGCAGCAGTGTCTGCTCCAACAGGAGCCTCTACCTATAATTATCCACTGCCGCAGCAGCGTCTGTATCTCTTTCCTGTATTTTCCCTTCTGCCGTAGCAGTTCTCACTCCCGCAGGAGCTTATGTAAAAAAAAAAAAAAAAAAAAAAAAAACACTCACCACTTTTTTAAAAAAAAAATATCATACTGTTCCATAGAACAAACTTAACATAATGCATCGCTAACAATTTAATGTACATGCTCATCATATCAAAAGCCTCCAAGGGCCCAAACGTTCCTGACAATAGTTTCTACACGTCACTGTACAACCTAGTCCTCGTTTTGCTAAACATTTAATTCAAATGTACACCATCTTTAATATTGGACAGTTCTTTACACCAGGCATGCTACAGCAATCTTAAATCCTTGAACGTGACCTCAAATGTTGCTATACGTTTCAGCTATTCACTGAAATAATCTGTTCAGATTTCATCTATAGGTGGCGAAAAAAAAAAAAGCTGCTCATGAACCCTTTTGAAGCCCCGCCTTCTCGGTTTCTCATTAGCCCACAGGAGTGGTTAATCTGAAAATTCTTAACTAAGAATTTGAAAACTCCTAATCAATCCATCAGCTCCATATAATTTGCTGTTTAAAAGCATAATCACCTCGATGGCTCTCGATGAATTCTCTCTCACAACCATAGAACAATGATCATGCAATCAATATGGAGAGAGAGGGAAAAAAATAAATAAAATAATAATAATAAATATAATAATATATATAATAATATAATTATATAAAAAAAAAATTATATATATATATATATATATATATATATATATATATATATATATATATATTCAAAAAAAATAAAGAAATAAATTCTCCAACTACCGGCAAGGCTCACCCATCCGATACAGTGAATATTGAATCAATCCTGTCATTTTGGCTCCCGGTCGAGCAAACCTTGCCTTTTCCGACAAACTACTGGCGCAGTTACCCGTCTGATGCCGCGAGTATTTAAATCCCTTCAGATGCCGCAAGAGCTGTCCCGGTCGAGTGGATGTTTCCCTCCAACTAACCTCCAACGATTACACGTCCGTGCGCGAATATTGTTCTCTTGTCAAAGGCTGCAAGAGCCCTCCTGGTCAAGCATCCTTGGCCTATACGTCCGACTACAGGTGTACCCATTCAGTGCCGCAAGCACTGATCTCCCACCGAATGCCAGCGAGAGCCTTCAGGCTAGGTAACCTTACCTTTTCGATTTACGGCCAGCATAGGCTTACCCGTTCGATGTCATGCGCTCCCATCGTACATCGGTGAGAACCTCCCAGCTAAACAAACTTAACTTTCCCCTTAAAGTCATCGAGACTTACCCATCTGGTGCCGCGAGTATTGAGCTCCCACCAGATGCCGGCGAGAGCCTCCCGGCTAGACAACTTACATCTTCTTTTTTATGGCCAACAAGGCTTACTCGTCCGATGCCGTGTCAGCTACAACCTTAACTTCCTAATCGTAGCTCGGTGTAGCTGTTTTTATTTTATATTTTCTCTAGAATCTCTATCTTACTATCACTCTCTGTTTTTTAAAGTGGTAAAATATAACTTAATTCACACCATATTTCTGATATTATCGATCAATCTTATCAGATTAACTTTGATCGTTCACTTTTATTTTATATCCGTGAGTGCAGTACACCTGCAAAGCGTTAGCACTCGTTAGCTTGTCATTAGCGTTTTCATTCGAACCTATCGCTGTTTTCTTTTCTCCTCTCCTCTCCTCTCTCTCGCCCTAGTTTTTCACAAGTTCATCAAACAACCGCAGAAAGAATATTTCATCAAGCATGGTGAGTAATGGCTTCTCCTGCTATTGTTATTTGCACCTCTTGCCACATGTACAGTTTATCTATCTCTGTCGCTGATGAGGGATTCACATGTGATAAATGCAGGGAAATAGTTAGGCTGACAGAGAAGATTTCAGAATTAGAGACACGCATCCAAACTTTAATTGAGGACAGTAAGAATCTCAGGGCTCTAGATACGGCTTTGGATGTGTCTAGCTCAGGGATTCCTATACATTGCTCGGTTCCAGAAACAGAGCCCCTGCAGCAGGGCATCTGGGTGACGGTGAGGCAGCGTAGTCATGGGTCAAAACACCGCTCTTCTGTTCCGATCAAAACATTAAACAGGTTCTCCCCACTCAGTGATGCACCCACTGAGAAACCTGATGAAAGTGCTCTAGTTATTGGTGATTCTATTGTACGGAACGTGAATATAGAGACACCAGCCACCATAGTCAAATGTTTACCAGGAGCCAGAGCGCCTGACATCTTGGCAAATTTAAAAGTGCTGGCTAATGCTAAACGTAAATACAGTAAGATTGTTATTCATGTCGGCGCTAATGATGTTCGACTTCGCCAGTCGGAGATCACTAAAAATAACATTAAAGAGGTGTATGAACTTGTAAGCACAATGTCAGACACTGTAATATGCTCTGGTCCCCTCTCTGCTTACCGTGGTGATGAGATGCATAGCAGATTGTCATCACTCAATGGCTGGATGTCTAAGTGGTGCCCACAGAATAACATAGGTTTCATAGACAATTGGACGAGCTTTTGGGGCAGACCTGACCTGTTGAAAAGATCACACTATAGAGACTGTGTCTGTTCCCCGAACTAGAAAATACAAAAAACGTCCAAACCAAGTTAAGATTAACAATTTAATTGAGGTTCAACAAATAAAAAACAGAAGCAATATGGATAAACAAATGATAAAGCTTGGCTTATTGAATATCAGATCCCTTTCTACGAAAACACTTTTTGTAAATAATATGATCACTGATCATAATATAGATGTACTCTGTTTGACAGAAACCTGGCTAAAACCTGATGATTACATTATTTTAAATGAGTCCACCCCCAAAGATTACTGTTATAAACATGAGCTGCGTCTAAAAGGCAAAGGTGGAGGTGTTGCTTCAATTTAGAACGTTTTCAGGATTTCTCAGAGGGCAGGCTTCAAGTATAACTCGTTTGAAGTAATGGTGCTTCATATAACATTATCCAGAGAAACAAATGTTAATGATAAATCCCCTGTTATGTTTGTACTGGCTACTGTATACAGGCCACCAGGGCACCATACAGACTTTATTAAAGAATTTGGTGATTTTACATCCGAGTTAGTTCTGGCTGCAGATAAAGTTTTAATAGTTGGTGATTTTAATATCCATGTTGATAATGAAAAAGATGCATTGGGATCAGCATTTATAGACATTCTGAACTCTATTGGTGTTAGACAACACGTTTCAGGACCTACTCATTGTCAAAATCATACTCTAGATTTAATACTGTCACATGCAATTGATGTTGATAGTGTTGAAATTATTCAGCCATGTGATGATATCTCAGATCATTATTTAGTTCTGTTCAAACTTCATATAGCCAAAATTGTAAATTCTACTTCTTGTTACAAGTATGTAAGAACCATCACTTCTACCACAAAAGACTGCTTTTTAAGTTACTGATGTATCCAAATTCCTTAGCATATCCAAAAACTCAGAAAAACTTGATGATGTAACAGAAACTATAGACTCTCTCTTTTTTAGCACTTTAAATAGAGTTGCTCCTTTACGCTTAAGGAAGGTTAAGGAAAACAGTTTGACACCATGGTATAATGAGCATACCCGCACCCTAAAGAGAGCAGCCCGAAAAATGGAGCGCAGCTGGAGGAAAACCAAACTAGAGGTATTTCGTATTGCTTGGCGGGAAAGTAACCTATCCTACAGAAAAGCATTAAAAACTGCTAGATCTGATTACTTTTCTTCTCTTTTAGAAGAAAACAAACATAACCCCAGGTATTTATTCAATACAGTGGCTAAATTAACGAAAAATAAAGCCTCAACAAGTGCTGACTTTTCCCAACACCACAGCAGTAATGACTTTATGAACTATTTTACTTCTAAAATTGATACTATTAGAGATAAAATTGCAACCATTCAGCCATCAGCTACAGTATCACATCAGACAGTGCACTATAGACCCCCTGAGGAACAGTTCCACTCATTCTCTACTATAGGAGAGGAAGAATTGTATAAACTTGTTAAATCATCTACACCAACAACATGTATGTTAGACCCTATACCATCTAAGCTCCTAAAAGAGGTGCTTCCAGAAGTCATAGATCCTCTTCTGACTATTATTAATTCCTCATTGTCATTAGGATATGTCCCCAAAACCTTCAAACTGGCTGTTATTAAGCCTCTCATCAAAAAACCACAACTTGACCAAAAAGAACTAGTTAATTATAGACCAATCTTGAATCTCCCTTTTCTGTCCAAGATACTAGAAAAGGTGGTATCATCACAATTATATTCATTCTTAGAGAAAAATGGTATATGTGAGGATTTCCAGTCAGGATTTAGACCGTATCATAGTACTGAGACTGCTCTCCTTAGAGTTACAAATTATCTGCTCTTATCATCTGATCGTGGGTGTATCTCTCTATTAGTTTTATTGGATCTTAGTGCTGCGTTTGACACAATTGACCACAACATTCTTTTGCATAGACTTGAACACTTTGTTGGCATCAGTGGAAGTGCATTAGCATGGTTTAAATCGTACTTATATGACCGCCATCAGTTCGTAGCAGTGAATGAAGATGTATTATATCGATCACAAGTGCAGTATGGAGTACCTCAAGTCTCAGTACTAGGGCCGCTACTCTTCACGCTTTATATGTTACCCTTGGGAGATATCATTAGGAAACATGGTGTTTGCTTTCACTGTTATGCTGATGATACTCAGCTCTATATTTCTTCGCGGCCCGGTGAAACACACCAATTTGACTAATGGAATGCATTGTCGATATTAAAAACTGGATGACGAGTAATTTCTTACTGCTAATTTCTGAAAAAACAGAGGTGTTAATTATAGGACCTAAAAACTCCGCTTGTAATAACCTAGAACACTGTCTAAGACTTGATGGTTGCTCTGTCAGTTCTTCGTCATCAGTTAGGAACCTAGGTGTGCTATTTGATCGCAATCTTTCCTTAGAAAGCCACGTTTCTAGCATTTTTAAAACTGCATTTTTCCATCTCAAAAATATATCTAAATTACGGCCTATGCTCTCAGTGTCAAATGCAGAAATGTTAATCCATGCATTTATGACCTCAAGGTTAGATTATTGTAATGCTTTATTGGGTGGTTGTTCTGCACACTTAGTAAACAAACTACAGCTAGTCCAAAATGCAGCAGCAAGAGTTCTTTCTAGAACCAGGAAGTATGACCATATTAGCCCGGTCCTGTCAACACTGCACTGGCTCCCTATCGAACATCGTATAGATTTTAAAATATTGTTTATTACTTATAAAGCCCTGAATGGTTTAGCACCTCAGTATTTGAATGAGCTCCTTTTACATTATAATCCTCTACGTCCGCTACGTTCTCAAAACTCAATTTGATAATACCTAGAATATCAAAATCAACTGCGGGTGGCAGATCCTTTTCCTATTTGGCGCCTAAACTCTGGAATAACATACCTAACATTGTTCGGGAGGCAGACACACTCTTGCAGTTTAAATCTAGATTAAAGACCCATCTCTTTAACCTGGCTTACACATAACATACTAATATGCTTTTAATATCCAAATCCGTTAAAGGATTTTTAGGCTGCATTAATTAGGTAAACCGGGACCGGAAACACTTCCCATAACACCCTATGTACTTGCTACATCATTAGAAGAATGGCATCTATGCTAATATTTGTCTGTTTCTCTCTTATTCCGAGGTCACCGTAGCCACCAGATCCAGTCTGTATCCAGATCAGAGGGTCACTGCAGTCACCCGGATCCAGTACATATCCAGACCAGATGGTGGATCAGCACCTAGAAAGGACCTCTATTGCCCTGAAAGACAGCGGAGACCAGGACAACTAGAGCCCCAGATACAGATCCCCTGTAAAGACCTTGTCTCAGAGGACCACCAGGACAAGACCACAGGAAACAGATGATTCTTCTGCACAATCTGACTTTGCTGCAACCTGGAATTGAACTACTGGTTTCGTCTGGTCAGAGGAGAACTGGTCCCCCAACTGAGCCTGGTTTCTCCCAAGGTTTTTTTCTCCATTCTGTCACCGATGGAGTTTCGGTTCCGTGCCGCTGTCGCCTCTGGCTTGCTTAGTTGGGGTCACTTCATCTACAGCGATATCGTTGACTTAATTGCAAATAAATGCACAGACACTATTTAACTGAACAGAGATGACATCACTGAATTCAATGATGAACTGCCTTTAACTATCATTTTGCATTGTTGACACACTGTTTTCCTAATGAATGTTATTCAGTTGCTTTGACGCAATGTATTTTGTTTAATGCGCTATATAAATAAAGGTGAAATGACTTCCTTTTTTACGGTTGTCGAGACTTACCTATCTGGTTCCGCGAGTATAGAGCTCCCACCAAATTTGGGCGAGACTTTCTACTCTACAGCCAGAAAGGCTACCCGTTCGATGTGTGTGCTCCCATCGGACATCGGCAAGAGTCCCTAAGCTAGGTAAACCTTACCTTTTTTTCCTACGGCCGGCGAGACTTACCCATTTGTTGCGCGTGCTCCCATCAAATGCCGTCGAGAGCCTCCCGGCCACACAACTTACCTTTCCTTCTATGCCCGGAGAGGTTTATCATTCGATGACGCGAGTAGGAAGCTCCCATCGGATGTCGACGAGAACCTCCTGGCTAGACAAACTTACCTTTTCCATCCTTCGGCCAGCGAGGCTTACCCATTCGATGCGTGTGCTCCCATCGGATGCCGGGCGAGAGCCTCCTGGCTAGACTACCTTTCCTTTCTCCTTACAGCCGCAAGTTGTTATTTCCACCATACACTATCCAGATCCCGTGGGAGGCTGGCGAGAACCTCCTTTTCCATTTCTACGGTCATCGAGGCTTTCCCGTCCGATGCTGCGAGTACAATCTCCCATCGGACGTCGGCGAGAGCCCCAAGGCTACCCAAACTTACCTCTTCCATCCTACGGCCTGCGATGCTGACCCAGCCGATACAGCGAGCATGAAGTTCCTGTTGGATGCTGGTGAGAACCTCCTGACCACACTACTTTACCTTTCCGTCTTTTATCCGGAGAGGCTTACCCGTTTGATGCCGTGAGTACAATTCAATTTCAATTCAATTCAATTCAAGTTTATTTGTATAGCGCTTTTTACAATACAAATCGTTACAAAGCAACTTTACAGAAAATTATGTTTCTACAATATTTAGTAGTAGCTAGTAGTTTGTGCACGTTTGACAGGATTTTAGAAAAATAAAAATAATAATAATAATACAAGACGTAGTCAGCTAGATGATGAACTATCAATATTATTAATTAATAGTAATTATATGATGCAGTCACACATGTAGCAATAATTGTTAGTTCTGTTTGTTGATTCAAGGTTAGGATCATCTGGGGTCCTCTGAGGGTCAGCATCATCTCTTCTCAGGTGTTCTGGATCCAGACTGGAGCTTGTGTAAATCCTAGTTACCACGGGATGTAAATCCCGTGGCAAAACATAGAAACAAGATAGAGACATCATTAGCATAGCTGCTGATCCAACAAAGTAAAATTAGTTTAACCCAAGCTAAAGAATAAAAATGCAGATGCAACTACACTCACAATTTAAGAGATACATTATTCGAATGCTTGGCGAAAGAGATGCGTTTTTAATCTAGATTTAAACAGAGAGAGTGTGTCTGAACCCCGAACATTATCAGGAAGGCTATTCCAGAGTTTGGGAGCCAAATGTGAGAAAGCTCTACCTCCTTTAGTGGACTTTGCTATCCTAGGAACTACCAAAAGTCCAGCGTTTTGTGACCTTAGGGTGCGTGATGGGTTGTAGCGTGGTAGAAGGCTAGTTAGGTACGCAGGAGCTAAACCATTTAGGGCCTTATAGGTAAGTAATGATAATTTGTAACAGATACGGAACTTAATAGGTAGCCAGTGCAGAGACTGTAAAATTGGGGTAATATGATCATATTTTCTTGACCTGGTAAGGACTCTAGCTGCTGCATTTTGGACTACCTGTAGCTTGTTTATTGACGAAGCAGGACAACCACCTAGAAGTGCATTACAATAGTCCAGTCTAGAGGTCATGAATGCATGAACTAGCTTTTCTGCATCAGAAACAGATAACATGTTTCGTAGCTTGGCAATGTTTCTAAGATGGAAGAATGCAGTTTTTGTAACATTGGAAATATGATTTTCAAAAGACAAATTGCTGTCTAATATAACACCCAGATTTCTGACTGTAGAGGAAGTAACAGTACATCCGTCTAGTTGCAGATTGTAATCTACAAGATTCTGTGTGGTGTTTTTTGGTCCAATAATTAATATCTCTGTCTTATCCGAATTTAATTGGAGAAAATTATTTGTCATCCAATCTTTTACATTTTTAACACACTCTGTTAGCTTAGATAATTGGGAAGTTTCATCTGGTCTCGTTGAAATATATAGCTGAGTATCATCAGCATAACAGTGGAAGCTTATTCCGTATTTTCTAATAATATTACCAAGGGGCAACATGTATATTGAAAATAGAAGGGGACCTAGGACGGATCCTTGTGGCACTCCATATTTTACTGATGATAAATGAGATGACACCCCATTTAAGTAAACAAAATGGTAGCGATCGGACAGGTAGGATCTAAACCATCTTAGAGCCTGCCCTTGAATACCTGTATAGTTTTGTAATCGATCTATGAGTATGTCATGATCTATGGTGTCGAACGCAGCACTAAGATCAAGTAAGACTAGAAATGAGATGCAGCCTTGATCTGACGCAAGAAGCAGGTCATTTGTAATTTTAACAAGTGCAGTTTCTGTGCTATGGTGGGGCCTAAAACCTGACTGAAATTCTTCATACAGATCATTTTTATGCAGGAAGGTGCTCAATTGAGCAGACACAACTTTTTCTAAAATTTTAGACATAAATGGAAGATTTGAAATAGGCCTATAATTTGCCAGTACACTAGGATCTAGTTTTGGTTTCTTAATAAGAGGCTTGATAACCGCCAGCTTGAATGGTTTTGGGACGTGACCTAAAGATAACGACGAGTTAATGATATTGAGAAGCGGTTCTTCGGCTACAGGTAACAGCTCTTTTAGTAATTTAGTGGGTACAGGATCTAATAAACATGTTGTTGGTTTAGATACAGTGATAAGTTTATTTAGCTCTTCCTGTCCTATATTTGTAAAGCACTGCAGTTTATCTTTGGGTGCGATGGATGAAACTGAAGTGTTAGACGCTGTAGAATCTACATTCGCTATTGTATTTCTAATGTTATCTATTTTATCAGTGAAGAAATTCATAAAGTCATTACTATTTAACGTTGGTGGAATATTTGAATCAGGTGGCGTCTGGTAATTTGTTAATTTAGCCACTGTGCTAAATAAAAACCTTGGATTGTTTTGGTTATTTTCAATGAGTTTGTGGATATGCTCTGCCCTAGCAGTTTTTAGAGCCTGTCTATAGCTGGACATACTGTTTTTCCATGCAATTTTAAAAACTTCCAAGTTATTTTTTCTCCATTTGCGTTCAAGACTACGAGTTACTTTCTTGAGAGAGTGAGTATTACTGTTATACCATGGCACAGTACGTTTTTCTCTAACCTTTTTCAATTTGATGGGGGCAACAGCTTCTAATGTATTAGAGAAAATAGTGCCCATGTTCCGTGGTGTCCCGGCGTCGCAGTGAAGGACATCTGGGAAGATCGCGTCCTGGGTGCACCGGGCCTGTGCAGAGAAACACACGGAGTAGACGTGGTGGGACTGTTAACAGATCGCTGTATACTTACCCCGGACTTGTGAGCGTCAGCCCGGGATGATTCCAGCGCGGTTCTCCGCTCTCTCAGCTGGGCCTGCCTCACCTCCAGGTCGCGAATCTGCTTTCCCACGGCCTCGAGCTCGAGCTGCACAGAGTGGAGACATTCATCCGCCATTAAAGCAAGTAACAGTGAGTACAGCAGTGGTAATGTGTGTGAATAGAGTATTAGCAATGTTAGCGCAGTTAGCTGCAACCACGCCGCTGATGCTAACGGGCTAAAAGCTAATAGCGGACCCGGGAGATCAAAATAAAACTAGTGATAGCGAGGGGCTCTGATTGTTTTGTTGTAGAATACAATAGAGGATATATTAACACGTTATATAAACGGAAACGATGATGTATACAATTGTTTTTTGAGTTAAAAATAGTCAATGAAAAGAATATAGTGACGGAGCTCAAACGCAGTACAGCCGCCAACAACAAACAGGAAGTGACGTCAAGCGAGAGTCTCCCGGCTAGACAAACTCACCTTTTCCTTTTCTATGATAAGAGAGGCTTACCCGTTTGATCATGTGTGCTCCCGTTGAACGTCGTCGAGAGCCTCCTGGCCAGACAACCTTACTTTCCTATCTATGGTCAGCGAGACTTACCCGTTCGATCGTGTGAGCCCCCGTCGGACGTCGGCGAGAGTCTCCCGGCCACATGACTTTACCTTTCCATTTGAAGATAGGCGAGGCTTAACCCTCTGGAGTCATTTAACGCGGATACGCGTTATGAGTCATTTTCTCCTGATAACCGCAAAAAAAAATTAAATTACACTTTCAGTTTTAATCGTACAGATAAGAGCAATACATCGATTGAATCTGTAAAGGGTCTACTTTTTTGGATACAGACATAATAACAACAAAACTTTGTGCACTTATAAAATAAAGATAACAAACAAGGTGTGCTGTTTGCAGCCTTTGTCTGCGCTGATCTTCATTTACAAACACGTCATTAAAATGAACTGTAACTCCATGAATACTCAACGAAGAGACATGAGAGAGATATCTATAGAAAGCTTGACATATCTACTTTTAAACTAAATAAGTGCTGCCGAAAACAGATATTCTGTGTTAAAGTAATCCATATGAAAACAACGCGATTTCCGTTTTTCACGTCTCCCTTCATTATATCTAATGTGACCACGCCCCCGCGCTGAACGCGCTATTCAGATTCAAAATGAAGCGCGCGGCTTGAATACGCCCACACAGAAGAAAAAGCAGTGAGACTGTTCTTCAAGTTCTTTTATTTTACTGTTTGCTTCGAGATGAGAGGAATAAGACATAATTAACCCCGATAAGATGTGATGTGGTTGAGGATTTGAGAAATGGATTTCCTCAGAAAAAAAGAATGAAGCACTTTATTCAGCAGAGATCATAAACATGAGTAAGTCTCTTTTTATTTATTTATATACTAGTTTTCACATAACGTGTAAACATTTTACTAGTTGGACTTTTTTTCCAAACTATAATTCCTGACTAAAAGTATAATCAAGTGAAATATTATGAAGTTACAATAACAATATACAATATATACCATTCAAAAGCTTGATGTAAATAATATAAATGTAACAAATAAATTTAACTGTAACAAATGCAACAAAAAATGGTGTTTTTTTAATTTATCCCCCCTAAAAAACCTGAAAAAAATATTCTCAACTCTTTTCAACATTAATAATAATAATGATAATAATAATAATAACAATACTTTTTTTTGTAGAAAATAAGATTGTTAAAAGGATTTCTGAAGGATTGTGTGACTGGAGTAATGATGCAAAAAATTAGTTTGAAAGTCAGCTTTGATTGTTCCTATTAAACTGTTTAACTGCTCCCCCAAGTGGATATTAAATTATGTTGTGGGATAATTAAATATTTTCTAAATAAACTACAAACATAAAATTATATAGATTTATTTTGTCTTCACATTTTTTCTTGTAACTCCTTCCTCTCAGTGGCACAGATGACTGAACGGCTCATTATGCAGCTCATTATGCGGGCCTTTGTCTTCTCAGGTGTAAATCACAATGATATTCATGATAGTTGACGGCTACTCGCATATGACTTTTACCAACAAAAAGTGTCTTAGAAAATTTAAATCAATATATTGTTTTCTGTAAGTGAGTAAACAAGATGATTTTCCACATAATTTAGAAAGAAAAATTCTAGGCTACAAGCTCCAGTTCTCAAAAGTCCCGGGAACCAATGTTCTGTATGGGTTTTATTGCCTTTTTCAAGTGATTTAACATTTTTGTTTTCAAAAACCGGCGCCTCGTGGGAATCCTGAGCGGCCACCAGTGCCTCGGGGGCATCGTGAACAGCCACCGCGCTTCAAATACCTGTGAGTATCAAGGGGGGTACATATCCGGCCTTGGTGGATTCAGGATGCAGCCAAACCTCGATCCATCAAAGCCTGATTCCACCGGGGGCATTGGATACAAGCCGCGTGGTTAAGGTGCGGTGCGTACACGGGGATGTGGTGGAGTATCCGGTCCTCCCAATTATGATTCAATTCCAGGGACAAAAGCATAGTGTGGAGGTGGCGGTTAGTCCCCACCTCCGGCATCCGATAATTTTGGGAACGAATTGGCCCGCGTTTACGGTTTTATTGGGGTCGTTATGTGCGGATGCCTCTTGGGGAAATAAGGCACGGAAGGAGACCGCGCGGGTACAGGTGGGGGAAACTGAGCCAGGACCGCTGGGTTCTGCTTCAGGGGAACCGAACAAAATCGAGAGACTGATTCTCTCGGAGCGTGATGACTTCCCTCTGGAGCAGTCTCAGGATGAGACACTAAAACATGCGTTTCAACAGGTCCGCGCCATCGATGGCCAGTCTCTTCAACCTGCCCTCCCGCTCGCCTATCCATATTTTGCCATCTTAAAAGACCGGTTGTATCGAGTGACCCAAGACGCTCGGACAAAAGTAAATACAACCCAGTTGTTAATTCCAAAGGGCCGCAGGGAAATGCTTTTCCGTGCGGCTCATTCTAATCCTATGGCGGGCCATTTGGGACAAGCCGCAACACTAAATCGCCTCATGACCCGTTTCTTTTGGCCGGGCATTCATGACAACGTGCGCAGGTGGTGCGCGTCTTGTCCGGAATGTCAGTTGGTGAACCCACCGGCCGCTCCAAAGGCGCCTTTGCGCCCTCTTCCCTTAATGCAGGTCCCCTTCGAAAGAATTGGAATGGACCTCATCGGGCCATTAGAGCGATCGGCACGAGGACATCACATTGCATTAGTCATAGTTGATTATGCAACACGATATCCTGAAGCGGTGGCCCTCCGCAACATTTCTGCTTAAAAGTGTTGCGGATGCCCTGTTTCGTCTTATCTCCCGGGTGGGGGTTCCAAAAGAAATCCTCACCGATCAAGGCACGGCGTTTATGTCACATACGCTACGCGAACTGTACGGGTTGTTGGGCATTAAATCGATTCGAACTAGCGTCTATCACCCACAAACCGACGGTCTAGTTGAACGATTTAATCTCACTCTTAAATCCATGATCCGTAAGTCCGTTCACGAAGACGCCAAAAATTGGGATAGGTGGCTAGAGCCCTTGTTATTCGCTGTGCGAGAGGTGCCACAAGCCTCCACGGGGTTTTCCCCCTTCGAGCTTCTCTATGGGCGCCAGCCCCGGGGGTGCTCGACGTCCTGAGAGAAACTTGGGAGGAGGGACCCTCTCAGGGCAAAAACGAAATTCAATACGTGCTGGACTTGAGAACAAAACTCCACACATTGGGGCGGCTATCAATGGAGAATTTGTTACAAGCCCAGGACCACCAGAGCCAGCTGTATAACAGGGGAACTAGGTTACGCAAATTTGCACCGGGAGAGAAAGTACTTGTATTACTCCCAACATCGAGCTCTAAATTAATGGCTAAGTGGCAGGGACCGTTTGAGTTCGCACGACAAGTCGGAGATCTCGATTATGAGGTAATAAGGTCCAATAGGAACGGGGCCCGCCAAATTTACCACCTCAACCTCCTTAAAAAATGGAATGAGGCGGATTCAGTGATGTTGGCAACGGTGATTGGGGGGGAGGATGATCTCGGTCCAGAGGTGAATATCAAACCACAATCCCTCGCCCTGGCTCCAGGTGGAGATCACCTCTCGCCTTCCCAACTCACTGATTTAACGAAGTTACAGGCAGAATTTGCCGACGTTTTCTCGCCCCTACCGGGCCGTACTAACCTGATTCAGCACCATATCGAGACCGAGCCGGGCATGGTAGTTCGCAGCCGGCCGTATCGCTTACCTGAGCACAAGAAAAAAGTAGTTCAGGCTGAATTAGGTGCTATGCTTGACATGGGGGTAATAGAAGAATCCAACAGTAACTGGGCGAGTCCGATAGTTTTAGTTCCGAAAACGGACGGCTCCGTCCGGTTCTGTGTGGATTATCGCAAGGTGAATGCTGTGTCGAAATTCGACACGTATCCAATGCCGCGGGTTGACGAGTTGCTTGATTAGCTAGGCACGGCCCGCTTTTATTCGACATTGGACTTAACAAAGGGCTATTGGCAGATCCCCTTGTCTCCCTTATCCAAAGAAAAAACAGCTTTCACAACGCCGTTTGGTTTACACCAATTTGTTACCCTTCCATTTGGCTTGTTCGGGGCACCTGCTACCTTTCAGCGCCTCATGGATAAGATTCTGCGGCCCCATGCTGCATATGCGGCTGCCTACCTGGATGATATCATTATATTTATGTCCTGAGGTCACTGAGGGGGGCAGGGCTCACGGCCAACCCAAAGAAGTGTGCGATTGGGCGTGTGGAGGTAAGGTATCTGGGCTGCCACTTGGGGCATGGACAGGTGCGTCCCCAAATTGATAAGACAGCCGCTATTGCGACCTGCCCACGTCCCAAGACCAAAAAGGAGGTAAGGCAGTTCTTGGGGCTGGCGGGATATTATAGACGGTTTGTTCCTAATTATTCAGACCTCACCAGCCCTTTGACTGACCTTACTAAAAAGGAGGTGCCAGATACGGTCCAGTGGACAGAGCCGTGTCAGCAGGCCTTTACCCAGGTCAAGGCGGCTCTATGTGGCGGGCCGTTGTGACACTCTCCTGATTTTTCTCTCCCTTTTCTGTTGCAGACAGACGCGTCGGACAGGGGGCTGGGGGCAGTCCTGTCCCAGGAGATAGAGGGGGAGGAACGGCCGGTGCTGTACATTAGCCGGAAGCTCTCAAAGAGAGAGGCTAAGTACAGCACCATAGAGAAAGAGTGCCTTGCCATCAGGTGGGCCGTCCTCACCCTCCGCTATTATCTCCTGGGACGGGAGTTCACCCTCTGTTCGGACCACGCTCCGCTGCAGTGGCTCCACCGCATGAAGGATACCAACGCGCGGATCACACGTTGGTATCTAGCTCTTGAGCCTTTTAAGTTCAAGGTGGTCCACAGGCCGGGTGTTCAGATGGCAGTGGCCGACTTCCTCTCCAGAAATGGAGGGGGGGGGGCTGCAGGCCGGATGGCTCCCCGGCCTGAGTCGGACAGTGGGGGTATGTGGCAGGGGGGGTGTGGTTTAGCGAAGTCTGCAGCGGGAGAGAGAATCAGGAGACGAGCGGTAAGTGAGTGGTTTGGGCAGAAATTATCATCACCTGTTTCTTGTTCCAGTAATTGGCGTGGAGAGAGTATAAAACGCCAGGGGAGACGGAAGCAAGTGAGAGAGAGACGGACTGCTGACGCGAAGCCGGAAACGAAACCGGAAGGAGTAAATCGAAAGTGCTGTGACAACATGTCAGAATAGAAGTCACCATTTGGTGTTTGCAAATTTTAAGTTATTTTCTGTTTAATAAATACGTCAGCAGTCCTGCCGACCCCTTTGTCCTCTTCCTTGCGCACACGAACTTACTACAACAAGGTAACAAGATAGGCGGGGTAAGAAAAGAGACGGGACAAAAGCACATGGCACCAAACAAACACAACACTCACAGAAGACAGTGACAGAAAGACAGAAGACTGTGACAATTATGTCATTTAATTACAAAATAAATGTAAGTGCAATCTTTCACAGTTACAGAGAAAAAAAGTAATTACAGTAACTTGTGAAAATGTTAACAATTACAAAGGGGGTTGCATTTGATTTTTTTTTTTTTCACAAAAACACACAGATTTTATTGATTTATTTCTTAATTGCAATGACTGCTTTAAAATAAAAGGCACCATTGTTTCAGGAGTTTAATACACAGAATAAGATGCATGCTTATTCAATAACATTTAAAGGTTTAAATAACATAAGAAATAATGTTTTATTTCTTATTTGGGATTATGCATATGCTTTAAGATAAACTGGCTTTTTCCTACCAAGACATTGTTAGATGCCAGTGTTTCCTGTCACAGCTGTGAAAAGATTTGATTTTAAAAACAGTTTAATAGCTATCAAACTATTTCTTGTTATGATTTTAAACCTGTATTTAACAAGAATGATCCAAATTTAATCAGAATCACATCTCAAAGTAAAAAAAAGATGCTAAAGTGTTTTTTGTGGTGGCTGTGGTTTAAAACCCCTGACTAGTCACCCCCCTTTTTTGGCATGGAGACAGAAATGACATACCCAAAATAAAAAGGTTTCTGCTCATGATTCTTTCTGACTAGATACATAATCAACATTTTTTCACAAAGCTGACACTTCAAAGTTTACTGTTCAGGAATCAGAATCACTCAAGACTGTTATGATAATAGAGATATATAAGCCCTAACATAAAAACAAAAATAAAAATATTAAAAACATATTTTTAAAATGTATTTAAAAATTGTAGATGTAAGATATGAGTTTAGAAATACAGTGTAGCTAAAGCCACAAGTCTTTCAAAACTTCATTAGAAATTTCATAATCTGATCTGTAAAACTGAATTTTATGAAATATTTTCTAAGGCCATGTCATGTGTGATTTTAGAGAAGGCTAATCAGATTGATTTATTGCACTTGTCATCTCTGTAAGATCTCATATGTAAACATTCCTGTGCTCTCTGTATGTGTGTTGGCTTTGAAAACTCCCCGTTTTCATGATTCTATTGTTCTCACCAAACGAGTCTTTCACACCTCCGCCAGGTATGACACATTATCTGCATTAGTCTCTTTTGTTTTTATTCCACCTTTATCAGCCTTTTTTGTGGAATTTCAATGTTTACAAAGCAACAAAGCAGTGATCTCACTTCAGTCTCTGTATGCATTTAGCCCTTATTTATCAAAAGTCTTACTATAAAAATACAACAAAACATTTTCTTACGACCTTACGTGAATTATTGTGACACAAATGCATTATGAAGAAGAAATTCACCTGCTATTAGTAGCATTAGAGCTAACGTTATCATCAAGCTACATCAGACAAATTATTAAATTATTAGTACACTTTTACTCAAAACTCACTTTGAACCCCGATCGAGTGTTTGTAATAACATCCTTTTGCGATCACGGGTGGAATTTGGTCGTTTACTATTGTAAAAATATGCTATTTGTTGAAGTTAGCATTTCCAATGTACATTTTTTTTTATATTTTATAAAATGCCCCAAATCTCAAGAAAATCTCATACCAAGCTTTTCTATCGTAATCGCAGGTTTATTATTCGGATATTTATTGTGTGTACAAGCTAGAGTCTTTAAACTTTCAATTGATAAACAGTTTGTCCAGATCAAGTGAGAGTAACCCCTTTGCTAGCAAGCATCGCTGACGGCCCCAGTTTATTATTGTTTCACTTCCACAGCACGTTAAACATCACTCTCACTTGATCTAGACAAACTGTTTATCAATTGAAAGTTTAAAGACTCTGGCTTTGATATTTGACCAATGTTTTGATTAAACATTGTTGCAGTGACAGTTATTTAGTAATTTATGTCAGGAGTGCAAAATAATAAATCCGTATTATGCCACATTTTGAATAGAAATTCACCACTCATTCATTTTCAGTCACGTCAGCAGTGGTTTATTTGTGTTCACATAGACTCACTGAACAGCGTCACTAAGGATTTATAGACCAAAGATGCATATCCGCGGATATATATGGATATATTTACTGATGTTTACTTCATATTTCTTCAAACAGAATCGTCATTTCTATTCATTTTTCACTGATTTACGCGATCTGATGATAAACAGCCTCTCCCAGCGCTGTCTCTGTGTGTTTGCTTCTCAGTGCTTATGCTGTGTGTCAGATAAACTCTGATTTGTCCTTCACCTTGTCAATCTTTAGAGTGTCATAATCGGACACCGCCACATCATGTCACATGCTCCCTGTAAACTTCCTGGTTCATATCTGGCCATAACAACACTGAAACACCTCTATACACAATAATAAACCCGCGATTATGATAGTAAAGCTTGGTATGAGATTTTCTTGAGATCTGGGGCGTTTTTATAAAAAAATTCGAAAATGTATATCTGAAATGCTAACTTGTGCAGCGATGTAAAAGGCATAGCATATTTTTACAACAGTAAACGACCAAATTCCACCCCTGATCACTAAAGGAAGTTATTACAAACACTCGATTGGGGTTTAAAGTGAGTTTTGAGTAAAAGTGTACTAATAATTTCATAAATTGTCTGATGTAGCTTGATGCTAACGTTAGCTCTAATGCTACTAATAGCAGGTGCATTTCTTCATAATACATTTCTGTCACAATAATTCACGTAAGGTCGTAAGAAAATGTTTTCTTGTATTTTTATAGTAAGACTTTTGATAAATAAGGGCTAAATGCATACTGAGACTAAAGTGAGATAGAAGTTTAGTGGATTGTAAAGCTTAAAAATACCCCAACAAAGGCTGATAAAGGTGGAATAAAAGCAAAAGAATAATGATAAAAGAATAATGCAGATAATGTGTCATACCTGGCGGAGGTGTGAAAGAATCGTTTGGTGAGAACAATAGAATCATGATTGGGTGAGTTTGCAGAGACAAAAACAACGACAAAGCACACAGGAGTGTTTACATGTGAGATTTTACAGAGATGACAAGTGCCATAAATCAGATCAGATTAGCCTTCTCTAAAAACACACATGACATGGCCTTAGAAAACATTTCATAAAATGCACAGTTTTAAAGATTAGATTATGAAATTTTCAAATGAAGCTTTGGTAGACTTGTGGCTTTAGCTACACTGTGTTTCTAAACTCATATCCTACATCAACAATTTTTTAACTACATTTAAAAATGTGTTTTTAATATTTTTATTTTTGTTTTTATGTTTGAGCTTATACATCTCTATTATCATAACAGTCTGAGTAATTCTGATTCCTGAACAGTACGTTTTGAAGTGTCAGCTTTGTGGACAAATGTTGATTATGTATCTAGTCAGAAAGAATCATGAGCAGAAACATTTTTATTTTGGGTATGTCATTTCTGTCTCCATGCCAAAAATGGGGGTTGACTGGTAAGGGGTTAAGAGGTTGAAAGACATGTAACACCACAACAACTATAAATCCTGAGCAATTGATAAAGGGCAACGACAAAAGAAAAGTACTCATTGGTTTACTCAAAAGTGATCTATCGTAATAATTTTAAATGATTGGATTAGGGGTGTCATGATTTACCGGTATGTGTAAATCCTAGTTACCTGTCCTATAGTTGTAATGTACTGTAGTCTATCTTTGGGTGCGATGGATGATACTGAAGTATTAGACGCTGTAGAATATACATTTGTTATTGTATTTCTGATGTTATCTTTTTTATCAGTGAAGAAATTCATAAAGTCATTAATATTAAACCTTGATGGAATATTTGAATCAGGTGGTGTCTGATTATTTGTTAATTTAGCCACTGTGCTAAATAAAAGCCTTGGATTGTTTTGGTTATTTTTAATGAGTTTGTGGATACGCTCAGCTCAGGGAGTTTTTAGAGCCTGTCTATAGCTGGACATACTGTTATTCCACGCAATTCTGAAAACTTTCAAATTAGTTTTTCCTCAATTTGCGCTTAAGACTATGAGATTCTTTCTTGAGAGAGTGAGTATTACCATAGCACATTACGTTTTTCTCTAACCTTTTTCAATTTGATCAACAGCTTCTAATGTATTAGAGAAAATAGTCCCCATGTTGCCAGTCATTTCATCTAGTTAATGTGTATTTTTGGGTACACATAGCAGTTGAGATAAATCATGCAGGTTATTTGTGAATCTGTCTTTGGTGGCTGAAACAATAGTTCCGCCCAGACGGTAACGCTGAGCCATAAAGTTAACATTTTTCCCTGACTCCAAAATAGTTTATTAGGTCAGTAAACGCAAGTCCTAATGCATCATTTGTATTATCAATGTGAATATTAAAATCTCAGATGATTAGCGCTTTATCAACGGTAACCAAAAGCTCTGAGAGGAAATCTGCAAATTCTTTTAGGAATTCTGTATACGGCCCTGGTGGTCTATACACAGTAGCCAGAGCAAGAAATATAATAGATTTCTTTAGCATATCTGACAGGGTAACATTAAGCAGAAGTATTTTGAATGAGTTAAACCTGTATCCAGTTTTCTGGGTAACATTGAAAATATCACTATATATTGTTGCAACACCTCCACCACGACCAATCTGACGGGGCTCATGCTCATAGCAGGAATTTGTTGGAGTAGACTCATTTAGACCAATATAATCATTTGGTTTTAGCCAGGTTTCAGTCAAGCAGAGTACATCAAAACTATTATCTGTGATAATTTCATTTACAATAACTGCTTTGGGTGTGAGTGGTCTAATAATTATGAGCCCAAACTTTAAAAATAGTTTTTGGTCATTTATTTTACATTTTTCTAGTTTAATCACGATAAGATTTGTTCTAGAGCTTACATTAAATTTATATTTTGACCCCACTTTTCAGGGAACAGACACAGTCTCAGGAGATTGGACAGCGCAAGTACTTCTATCATTTAAGCGGGTAGAACAAAATCTGAGAATTGGCTTACTAGTCATGTAGAGCAAAGTGTCCTGGAGGAGTTCTGCCCGATTCTGCTGGGTTGCAGGCCATCAGCGCGAAAAAAGACTATAGGACGCTCCCAGAAGAGATTCCAATTATTTACAAATAGCAGTTTCTGTTCTTTTCACCATGACAATAACCATTAGTTTAAAGGAACAAGTCTACTGGACCTTTCGTGTCCTCATTGATACGTGGGGATTGGTCCTGACACGATGATCGTAGCTGCGGTTGTCGTGCTGAGCACCGTCTCCGGAGATCACAATGTGGCGTTGCGTCTCGCGGAGGGAAGTGAAGCAGTTCCGGGTGGAGATCTCGAAGACTGGAGTGTGAGAAGTCGTCACCCAGGCCCTGGGTCGCGTCCTCCACTGTGGATGCACCGAGGGTTCGTGGTGTCCCGGCACCAGAGTGAAGGACATCTGGGAAGATCGCGTCCTGTGTGCACTGGGCCTGTGCAGAGAAACACTGTTAGCAGCGCGCTGTATACTTACCCTGGACTTGTGAGCATCAGCCCAGGATGTTTCAGTGCAGCTCTCCGCTCTCTCAGCTGGGCCTGCCTCACCTCCAGGTCTAATGATGCTAATGGGCTGTAAGCTAAATAGTGGGCTCGGGAAATCTAAATAAAACTTGTTATAACAAGGAGCTCTGATTGTTTTTGTGTAGAATATTTTCCGCACTATAAGGCGCACTTAAAAGCCTTTAATTTTCTCAAAAACAACAGTGCGCCTTATAATCCGGAGCGCCTTATATATGGATCAAGGCGCTCTGTCAAAATGTTGACATTCCCTTTAGCACAGCTCCATCTAGTGGATGCATAACGCAAACCCAGTCAAACGTTTGACTGCAGTATCTTCTATTCCAGTGGTTCTCATCCTTTTTTTCCCACCGGGTTGCATTATGGTCCAAGTGTAAGTCTCACGGGCCGCACGCATATAATTTACATATTACTCCACCAATACAAACCAACCTGATTTATAATATTATAGCCTAAATATTATGATATCTAATCGATTAGATTCATTGAAATAGATAAGTAATTCTACTCCCCATAAATAATACACCTGATGCTGTCGGGAGCTGAACAATTTTGTGAAATTCGGCTCGATGTAGTAACAGCACAAGTTGTGACTGTAAAGCCTGTGTTATACTTTCCTCATGAGCAATCCAGACGCAGACTTCCATTTATACTTCCGAAAGCATATGCTGATGGTCCGCTCTGCAACAAACATGTGAACAAACAATTTCCCAGAATTATTGCACATCGCTGTCTTTATATTCTTTATTGACGGATTGCACAGGTTCGATTGGCAATGGGCTTCATCACACTGCCTGAACATGTGCAATTGTGCTTTTGAAGGTTACTGACCACGCGCACCTGTCCACGCGGTTGTCTGCTCAGAGCCTCGACACATGCTATCCGATGGCGATTTTTACATCACACCTACCTAGCGGTCCATAGCGGACTCACGGACGTGGAAAGTTTAACAGAGGCTTTAAGATGCAGTCTGTAAGACGGGCACGGGAGCATGACCTGACGCGCGACATTGCAGAAAATGTGCGTTCACAAATGTAGCCTATGTTGAACCAAAAAATGTGCGTTCACAAATGTAGCCTATGTTGAACCAAATATGGAAAGCACATTCGAATTTAAAAGTCCCGTTCTTCGTGATCCCATGTTTTATACTTTAGTTAGTGTGTAATGTTGTTGTTAGAGTATAAATAATATCTGTAAAATTCTAAAGCTCAAAGTTCAATGCCAAGCGAGATATTTTATTTTAACAGAATTCGCCTACAAAAACGACCCGTTTGGACTACATCACTCTAGTTCCTGCAGTAATGAGGTCACTAAAACTGTTTTTTGACTAACCTCCGCCCACAGGAATACGCAAAAAAGGGGGGCGTGGTCTTGTTGCGCTCCGACGGAGAAGAGGAAGAGTTGCTTTTTTGTTTGTCGCCATGTCATCGAAACGCTGTTATTTTCATCTCGGAGTCCAATCATCTTTGTTTGGCCTTCCCAGGGACGCTGTACTTGGAGTTAAATGGTTACTAGGGGTGTAACGGTATGTGTATTCGTACCGGACCATTTCGGTACAGGGCTTTCGGTATGGTGCACGTGTGTACCGAATGATCGAATGCAATATTTTGTGTGCGGAACATAGGTAAATTTTCGTGTTTCCAAACGAACATATTAAGTGGCGGAAGTCTACGCGTTCAGCACAAATCCCGCCCTGCAGCTGATTCTAAGGCCAGTGACACACTGGCTACGTGGCGTGAGCGTGGCGTTTCTGCTGCGTGTCAGTTGCGTGACGGCTGCTTCGCGTTTTCTGTGTCTTTACACACCAGAATTGTGCCTAACGCGTCGCTGGTGCACTGCTTCTACTGTAGTTGACATAGAGGGAGGCCGCCGAGGCGCCAACAGACCAGGCTCTGGTCTTCACGACAACAATATCTATACTTCATGTTGAGCATAAATATAAAGCCTACTGATAAAGGACACCGTCAACAGTTTTGATGGCAAAATAGACAATGTTTGACAGGTGCAATATGCCAGTGTGTCACCAAGGTTTTCAAAAGGCATCACGCGAGTGTGAACATAACTACAACTAGGAAAAAAACGATTGTAACTCAAACGCAGCTCCCGTCGGCATTTAAACAGACATTTGCTCTTAATTCCGATCGGTCCAACACAATAACGAAATCTGAGCAGGTCTAAAAACTGAAACTGCATTTTACACTTTGGAAAAGTTATATATATTTTTTAAATATGAGCAGGCCTACAAGCTGGGATTGGTAATGCTGCACTGTAATCATAGTTATTTATTTATTATTTCATTATATTTTATTATATTATATTGGTTTGAGACTGAGAGTATTTTATTTAGTGGAGAACTTTGCAGCAGTATTTTATTTCTTAATCTTTTTTTATTTTATATATACTTTATTAAAAAGTATTTAAACAAATTGTTAAAAAAAGTTTATAGTAATAAACAACCTGCAGTTAAATGTTTGCATTTCTTTCCTTTACTGTACCGAAAATGAACCGAACCGTGTCTTTAAAACCGAGGTACGTACCGAACCGTGATTTTTGCGTACCGTTACACCCCTAATGGTTACAATTTATGTTTAACTCAGTTCCCGAAAATTATAATCCACATGTAAAACTATGTGCAGCACATTTTGCTGAGGACAGCTTGCTGAGGACAGCTTCCTCAATCTCAATCAGTTTAATGCTGGATTCGCACAAAGATTATTCTTGAAAGATGGAGCAGTTCCCTCTTTGTCTGGAGAAGGCGTTGTTTATGGACCACAACCGGTAAGTGTGTTTTATTTTTTAAGTTGGTGCGTTTAACAGTTTCTGTAACTTATTACACAAAGGGCAACGCTGTTTAGCTTTGTTAACTAGATGTTAGGGCTGTGCAAAAAAATCAAATGCGATTTTCATGAGCATCTCGTCAGTAAAAACGCTCCTGTGATAATAAGTACATCTCCAGCACATGCTCCTGCCCTCTTGGTTCTCAAAACTAGCCCAATCGCGTTTCCAGGAGGGCAGCCTGCGCTCAGCTGCTGTCGAATCACAACACAGGAACCGCTGGCACAATCAGAACTTGTTGCATATTTCTGAAGGAGGGACTTCATAGAACAAGATATGACAGTGAAAACAGCGGTATACAGATAGGTGAATTGTGTAAAAAATTCTGTGTTTTTTTTACATGCGAAACATGAACACATGTTATATTGCACACTGTAAACACAATCAAAGCTTCAAAAAAGCGCGAAAAAACGGGACCTTTAATAATATGAGGTTTTCTCCAGAGATGATTTGCCACATTTCTTCAATTAAGGATGATTGCTGCGTAGTATATGGTCTTTCCATTTGCTTGAACTTCTTTAAGTGAGTTGCGGGGCAAACTGAAAATCCTCCTTCACTACTGATACTGCGACTATTCTTTTTTGTATGTGTTCATTCGCTGACATTCTCCACATTTCTTTTTTTCTCCCTTAAAAACAAATTTGTCATTTCTGATGCTCAATTTTACCAAACTAATAGCAGTTGATGACTATTTGAATTGAATTCTGCCAAAGTGCACGCTTGTATGTGTTCGTGATGTTATGTAAGTCTGCTCATGTCTGAAAATAATTTATGAAAAACTAAATAATTTCACATAAAAACATTAGGTTATAGCTTATATTTCTTTAGTAGCCTAATTTTTTTAAATTAATGTACAAAATAAAATTAAATGTAAAACTAAATGTTTTTATTTTATTTTATTTTTTTATTGTGTTCAGCATATGGTGGGCCACATTTGAATTTGTGACGGGCCGCATGCACCCCGCGGGTTTGAGAAACACTGGTCTATTCTATGCGCCTTATAATCCGGTGCGCCCTACATATGAAAACAGTTCTAAAATAGGCCATTCATTGAAGGTGCGCCTTATAATCCGGTGCGCTTTATAGTGCAGAAAATACAGTAGTTAATTACATTAGTTAACATATATAAATAACATAAATAATAATGAACAATATTTTCACAGCATTATGTTATCTTAGTTCATGTTAATTTCAGCATTTACTTATGCATTATTAAAATCACAAGTTGTGTTTGTAAACTTTTGTAATTATTGACATGGATTATGTTTTTTCCTACTGCCCTGGACCTTGAATGGCTGACTGTAGGCACATAAAGTTTTCAGATTTCATCAAAAATGTCTTCATGTATTCCAAAGAGGAAGGAAGGTCTTACAGGAGTGGAAAGACATGAGGTAATTTACAACAGCATTTAAATTTTTGGGTGAACTATCCCTTTAAGACTCTGCTTCTGGATCCAACATGTGTTGTATGATTCACCTGCATCTAGGCAAAAACTGTGATAGGCTAGTTACTAGATAGTTGCCAGTACTATTAACACAGGTGAAGAATTATATTGTATTATCTGTAAATGACCTACTTTAAGTATTTTCAATACAAATTATGTATCTCAAAGTATTTATTTATTTATTTTTTTTACAAATTATCACACTCACGCACACACAGGGGAAGAGGAAGAGACACTGTGATATTTTAGCTTTGTACTTTTGGGTCTCTTTATCTTCTTACCACTTCTCAGATACATGATCCCTTAAGAAAAACAAGTAAGCATACAGATTGATTTATATCATACAAAGTAGTTTTTGGAGCTATCTGCGTATTTACATAAGATCTGAATTAAGCTGTCATTCCTTATCAAAACATACAAATTCCAAGATAACTTGAAGTGTTTAAAGAGAAATAGCAGCACTCTTCTCTGGTGAAGGCCTTGTCTACTCTGTTTAAGTTATCCAGCACTCCATTATACTGCTCTCTCAGGAGAGTCCGTACAGTGCCTATTTTTATCTCTTTCCTCACCTTCTCCTCTATAAAAAAAAAAATAAAATATGTGTAGGAGGCAAGAGCATCATCAACATGCACAGTGTGCTCACGGTCATGCAGATAGCCCCTCTTTTTGTTAATGGAGAAAACAGAGATCGATAAAGAACTGAAACTGGTGCAGACGTTCAGGGGCCTGAGTGGTTGGCCTTAATCCTGGTGAATAATGTGGCTGTCATAATAGCAGGCAGAATGCAATGCTGTAACTTAGCAGTGTGATGAATAGCCTGTCAGTTAAGTACAGATATTGACTACGTGACACTGACTATGGTATGGACATATGTAATCTAATTATTTATCTTATTCTAATAAGACATTGTGATTGAGATGTTTACATGAGTTCCTTTTAATTTGATTTGTGTTTACTTCGAGTATGACTTTAGCCAGATTAAGGTAATCAAAAATCTCTATTTACATGGTAGGTTCTTCATCAGAGTATTGACTTAATCCTGTTAAAATCTGATTATTGTTGTCCATATAAATGCACTCATTGACACATGTAATGGTATATGAAAAAATAACTGTGCAATGCAAAACATATTTTGTTGTTTCTACAACATTAGCATCTACCAATCAATTAATATTTTGTTAAATTTTAGCTGTGTTCTCTTTGCTTGTTCTGAAAACACTGCACTGTGTTTGTCCTCCTTACCCATCTGCATTGAAGAAAAGACCCAATAGTGTATAATTTTGCTCAAACAGAAATTTTGATTTGGTTGACAATAGTATTAGAAAGAATTATATAACTAAACTATAGGCAGCCCTTTTAAATTAATATAAGGTTACAATAAAAAAAAAAATAACAGAGCCCTAACTTAAATTGATATTTATTTTTAATTATAATAATCAATATTTAAAATTTTAAAATGTGTATACAAACATGGACATTGAACACTGCAGTTTTTAAATCAACTTCTAAATGAATACAGTTCCTATTTGTCTCTGAAATATAATAATTTACACAGTGGCTGTCTTAACTTGTTTCATAAAAGATTAAACACACATTAAATAATTAAGACATTACTGAAAGGTAAAATAAAATATAATTCGTATATAGTGTAATATTTCTTAAAATGCTCTTCTCTAGATTTCATTTCTCTTGTAAATAATGAGCTGTAGACACTGATGAGTTGGCTGAGGTTAAATTAAATGCTGCATAACATTTTGTTTACAAGCTGTTTTATTGATGTCGTTCCTCAGTTGAAACACTTAGCGACTATGTGATACATGATATGTTCATTCATGTTTATTTTTTATTAAGACTAGTAGTAATGAGGAATGGATGATCCGCACTGCCATGCCCACAAGCTGTAACGACAAACATGAAGCAGAACAACAACAAACATCTGCCTAGCTCTCTTAAAGGAAATTTTAAATGTAAAACTCATGCAGATGGAGCCACTGCTACCAGCCTGGTCTCATGTTTATTCATAGGTATTAATATGTAATATTTACAAGCACACAACCTACAGTTTTGTAAGTTTTTATTGACGCTAAAACATACAATTCATAAGTATTTCAACATTTAAAACATGCAAATCACTAAATATTTTTAGCTAAAAAACGTAAAACTATTTACACATCTTTTGTATCAAGATATTCATATTCATTTATTTTATCAATAAGCATTGTGGCTTCATACCCAGCAAGATACACACATCCACTCAATAAACAATCTTGACACCGGAGTCGTCGTTCAGATTTACTCAATAAATGTGTAAAACTGCAAAACAATATAAAAACAAAAGGAATACATAAATAAACTGTAATATGGTAAATGTCGAGTCCAACAATGTACAACAGGATAAGACAATACAAAGTGTTCACACAATATAATGCAAAACTATGAAAACAATCATTTTATATGCACTCCCTCAAAAACATACAAAATGCCATAATCGAAAATAATAAAATTCCACTTACAGGCAGTGCCTTGTTTAAGAGTTGTTGTTGCTATGGACTGACAGCAAATTTTACATGCTCTACCATGTGCTGCGTTGTTCTTTTTTAACCCAACCCTAGAAATTGATTGAAACCAATTTAAAGTGCAGAATATTAAAAAAGCCAGCAGGGGGAGCAAAAACGCTAAGATAGGCAAAGCCAGAACACTCCCCGTCTGGTATCTCAAAGATACCATTTACACTAACAGTTACTGGACTAAACAGCCTGATCTAAAGACAGGAGGTATACCAATTCAGCTATAGGTCTGCGATAGGTTTTGGTTGTCCCATGTTGAACAGTTTTCACCTCCACTTTCCTCGCCACACCGTCTGAACTGGGAACGGCCAGTTATCCAATTATCCCCATTGGCCACTCATTCCTTTTGACTTATTTGTCTTTGAGCAGTACTATGTCGCCTTCTTTGATGTTTGGATGTTTGTAAAACCACTTGCAATGGCTCTGAAGTGTTCCGAGATACTCCTTCCTCCACCTATTCCAGAACATTTCTGCTAAGGCTTTAACCCATTTCCATTGAGAATGGAGCATGTCTTTCTTGCTGAAATCTTCTTGTGGCGTTGCAAGATTACCAGTCTTTTGTGTCAGAAGCATAGATGGTGTTAGAATGAAGGGGAATTCAGGATCTGTGGAGACTGGGACTAGAGGCCATGCATTAATGATGTCTGTGACCTCAGACATGAATGTTACTAAGACTTCATGGGTAATCTGTTTGTACCTGTTTTCTAGGAACATTGAATCTAGGATTCGCCTTGTAATACCAATCATACGTTCCCAGGTGCCAGCCATATGAGAAGAGTGTGGCGGGTTAAAGAACCAGGAACATCTTCGCTCAAGCAGGTACAGTATTCTGTCACCTCTGATTGTTCGTTCTCACTCATTTTAAGCTCTCTAGAGGCACCAACGAAATTCAGAGCGCAGCTGCTTGGGAGGACCTCTAATAGAAAATAATATTCTTAGAGCATTAATGAGACACTCAGTTTGACCTCCTCTGACAGCACTGCCCACCCTTTTGCTATTTGCTAGACCACCCATTGTGCACCGTGAGTTCACCTCCCATGGCCCAAACACATCTAAGATGACAAAGGAAAAGGGTGGATCCATTTGCAGCCTTTCTGCTGGCAGGTCATTTGTTGTTCCTCCCTCTTGCCTCTTAGTCTACGGCAAATAACACATCTTTGGATAATACTGCTAATGCATCTTTTAGCCCCAATTATCCAAAAGCCATTAGATATGCAGCTGTGCCACAGCTCTGACGACTGTTCTCCAGTCTGAAAATTGCTCAAATCTTTTGGTACCTAACCGATCAAAATTGATGTGGGTAGACAAGACCTTAACCTCCGAGAGGATTTCCACATCTTTCTCTGCATCAATAAGGTTATATGAGCTCGGATTATCAGGGAACTGCTCTGATGGAAAGTGCAAAAAAACGAAGGTCCTGTGAGCCAAGTTGTGTCCTCAAGCTTTGTAGATGAAACCGAACGAGAGCCATGATCAGCAGGATTTTGCTGAGAGGAAACATGCCTCCATTGTTTAGGCTGAGTAGACTGTCTTGACTCATTATAGATGTAGCCTAACACTACTCTACTATCCGTGTAGAACCTTATTCTATCTGGCTTCAAATTAATCTCTTCTGTAATGAGTTCAGACAAATCAACTGCTAGGACTGCTGCACATAGTTCCAACCTGGATACAGAGAGATCAGGTTTTGGAACCAACCTTGACTTGCCAAAAATAAAGCCAACTTCTGTGTTGCCATTCTGATTCAAAGCTCTCAAGTAGGCAACAGCTGAGACAGCCTTCATGGAGGTATCTGTTGTCTGGTTGTGGTGTGTCCCATTCATGTGTCTGTGATGAAAGTTCTCTTAGGAGTAACCTGCCCTGAATTGTAATTGGTGCCAAGAATCCGAGAGGATCAAATAAGCTGTTCACCACTGAAAGGACTCCTCTACATGTGTATGGCTTTTCAGTGTCTGACAATTGGAAGGAGAAGGTATCTGATATTAGATTCCACTGTACCCCCAAGCTTCATTGATCTGTTAAGTCATCCGTTGAGAGGTCAAGGCATTTGACGTGCTTAGCCAGATCATTATATGGAAAGGCATCCATTACTTTGACTCTGTTTGCAGCAATTTTATGAAGCCTGAGGTTTGATGCAGCTAGTGCCTCTTGTGCCCTTCCAAGCAAACCGATGGCCTCTTCCACAGTAGGAAATGACTTTAAGCCATCATCTACATAGAAATCTCGTTCAATGAATTTTCTCACAGCTTGGTGAATTCCACAAATAGCCACTGCCGGTGAAGGGCTATTCCCGAATACGTGAACCCGCATCCTATAGTCTACGACCTCCTTAGTCAGATCATTGTCACGATGCCATAGAAAGCATAAAACATCTCGACAGTCCTCTCAGACCAAGAAGCAGTGAAACATCAGCTTTATGTCGGCAGTGATGCCAACAGGATCCTTTCGAAATCTTATGAAGACCCCTAACAGGCTATTGTTAAGGTCAGACCCAGTTAGCAGTACATCATTGAGAGATACTCCATCAAACTGTGCACTAGAGTCAAATACAACTTGTATTTGACCTGTTTTTTTTTTTTTGTTTTTTTTTTTTTGAATGGTACATGCCAAATGATGGGAGATACCAACTATCCTGGCCATCTTGTAAAGGATCCGCTAGCTCTGCATGGTCGTTTTCGAGTATTCTTTCCATAAACTCTGTGAAGTCGTTTCTCATCTTTGGTCATTTGTCAATATTGCGACGGAGAGACATGAAACGTCTTTTAGCATACTCTCTGTTGTTAGGCAAGCATCTCCTAGTCTTATGAAATGGCAAAGGTGCTACCCAGCTGTTACGCGAGTCCTTAAAGAATTCCTTTTCCATGATATCCAGAAATAACTGATCCTCTACTAAAAGCACAAATATATGGTCATCTTTGGTCTGCTGAAAGACTGACTGGCTAAGTCTGCAGCTTGATGGGCTTGCTTGACAGCCCCATCACAAGTAAGGTTCCAATTTTGGGGCATATTGAGTATCATGAGGACCGTTGAGTTGCTTGTGGACTTTATGCACTCTTATTATGTCTCTTCCCAACAGGAGCAGTATTTTATCATTTGGGTCAATAGGTGATATCTTGTCTGCTATCACTTTTAGGTGTCTATAATGTACGGCAGATACAGCGGTTGGTATTTCATCTCTGTTATCTGGCATACTGTTACATTCGATAAGAGTATGAAGTATCTCACCATCTGCTGATTAAATGATGAACCCATGAGCTCTTCTTCCAGTTGCTTGCACTTTTCCTGCACATGTCTTTAGTGTGTATGGTCCAGAGGTTCCTCGTACACTGAACATGCAAAAAATTCAGATCTGGCCAGATCTATAGCATAGATCCGCTTGCATTGTTTGGGGCAACATACTGTTTTTCCATGCAATTCTAAAAACTTCCAAGTTACTTTCTTCTCCATTTGTGCTCAAGACTATGAGTTTCTTTCTTCGGAGAGTGGGTATTACTGTTATACCATGGCACAAGTTGTTTTTCTCTAACCTTTTTTTTTTCAATTTGATGAGGGCAACAGCTTCTAATGTATTAGAGAATATAGTGCCCATGTTGCCAGTCATTTTGTCTAGTTCATGTGTATTTATGGGTACACAGAGCAGTTGAGATAAATCAAGCAGGTTATTCGCGAATCTGTCTTTGGTGGCTGGAACAATAGTTCTGCCTAGACGGTAAAGCTGAGCCATATAGTTAATATCAGTGATATGCAGCATGCACAATACAAAGAAATGGTCATCAACATCATCACTTTGAGGTACGATATCTATATCAGTAAGATCGATTCCATGTGATATAATTAAATCTAGTGTATAATTAAAACAATGAGTGGGCCTGGTGACATTTTGCTTGACTCCAAAAGAGTTTATTAGGTCAGTAAACGCAAGTCCTAATGCATCATTTGTTTTATCAACGTGAATGTTAAAATTAGCACTTTATCAACAGGTCTGAGAGTAAATCTGCAAATTCTTTTAGGAATTCTGTATACGGCCCTGGTGGTCTATACACAGTAGCCACAGTAGCCAGAACAAGAGATACGATATACTTCTTTTGCATATCTGACAGTGTAACATTAAGCAGAAGTATTTCAAATGATTTAAACATTTATCCTGTTTTCTGGGTAACATTGAGAATATCACTATATATTTATATTTATAGAGACTCATTTAGAACAATATTATCATTTGGTTTTAGCCAGGTTTCAGTCAAGCAGAATACATTAAAACTATTATCTGTGAACATTTCATTTACAGTAATGGCTTTGGCTGTGAGTGATCTAATGTTTATGAGCCTAAACTTTAGAAATAGTTTTCTGTTCATTTATTTTAAATTTTTTCTGGTTTAATCACAATCAGATTTTTTTCTAGATCCTACATTAAATTTATCTTTTGACCTCACTATTCAGGGAACATACACAGTCTTATTTGATTGGACAGCACAAGTATCATTTAAGTGGGTAGAACAAAAGCCATCATAGCAGTTATTCAGGGCTCTCAAGTTTTGAACTGAGTTCAGAGTGAGATTTAGGCGGCGGCTGTGACGGCAGCAGGGGTTTGATGGCGATGGGTGTCTAATCTCATAAATGACACATATTCTTACAAATAAAATAATATTTATTTAATTCAGCATTTATTGTGTGTGTGTGTGTGTGTGTGTGTGTGTGTGTGTTTGAGATAATGGTCATTGTTGTTTATTGTAGGTGTTGGTAGCTGGTTTTGAGGCCTTCAGCACAGGGGTTGGTAGCTCCACAGTCTCCTCCTCTGACCTAGCCACCTTTTTAGGGAGCTGATCTTTTAGAGCAAAGCATGCAAGAATGCTCCTTTGCCTCTTCCCTGACGTCTTTGAAATACACAAATGCAATAATCAATTTTATACATTGGATAAAATATAATGAAATAGCCTAGGCAAAACGTTTTCAAAATGGGGACCAGGATGTTGTGCAGTAAAAATAAAAGGAAAGAAAAAACTAAAAATAATTCAAACTATTATGGGTATTGTCATACAAGTATTATGGATAGGCCTATTATAGAAGTCTCTTATATAAAACTGTCAGAGTAGCCCCGCATCAAAATTGCGTGTTTGTCAGGGTCATAATAGCCATCAGACCAAACATATCTTAGACTGTTTTGAAAAAATTGAAAATTCATATATTGAAAAAAAAAAAATCATAGTGAAAATCGGGGTAATTGCCTTGGCAAGTCAATGGAGCTGGACAAAAACAAGGGGGGGGGGGGGGCACATATATATCTGGACACATATATTCCCCAGCAATGGTGAGATGACTTACTGTACTCATAGGATGTTCTTCTCCCACGTTGATCAGTCTGTAGAAATTAGTTTGGCGAGATGTAAATCATTTAAAATGTGACAGCCGCTGTCCTATTCTGTAACTGTTACGTTACCTACTTCAGCGAGAGTCTGAATCGGTGTCGCGCACAAGCCTGTGAAAATCTTACCCAGATACAGCAATGCTATTTTCTGATTGGCTGATCGGTAGCTGTTATTTTTTTATTTAATTAGCTGATGCTTGTCAGGGCCTTCGGGGAACTCACTTGATTCCTCTACCTGTTTCACTGTTTAAAAAATAGCGCCGCAACAAGGTGGGCGTTAGCCTGGTAATGTCTCTGCGTGAGAAATACAAGGTGTGGCATGTGAGCTTGTGAACGGGTTGAAATGCATATGTCTCATGCCCAATGCGTGAGATTTGAGAACCCTGAGTTATTTGAGAATTGGCTTACTAGTCATATGGAGTGTAGGTGCAGGCCATCAGCGCGAAAAAGTCTTTACACCATAGCAATAACCATTAATTTAAACCAAAAAGTCTACTGAACCTTTCATGTCCTCGTCGATATGTGGGAAGTGGTCCTGACACAATGATTGTCGCCGCGGGTGATGTGCTGCGCACCGTCTCAATCAGGCTCCTGAAGTCCCTCTTCAATGTCTCTGTCTGCTGTAACGTGGTGTCGTTAAACCCGGCGTGAAGCACGACCACTCCGGGGCTCTCATCGGCCTTCAGGATCATGGGTATCTGCGCAGAAACATCAAGAACTCGTGCACTAGGGAAACAGTGAGTGTGCACATTACCTTCGGCTAATGTAGCATGGACGTGTCAGGCGATAGAGTCTCTGATGATCACAGTATCGCGTTTCGTCTCGCGAAGGGGAGCGAAGCGGTTCCAGGTGGAGATCTCGAAGACCGGAGAGGGAGAGGTTGTTGCTCTGGGCATGGCTCGCGTCCTCCACTGTGGATGCACCCAGGGTCCGTGGTGTCCTCTCCTCCAGGTCGCGAATATGCTTCTCCACAGCCTCTAGCTCGAACGTATCCTCACCTGCACTTAAAGGTATACATACATCTGCCATTAAAGCAAGTAATAGTGAGTAAAGCAATGGTAATGTGTGTGAATAGAGTATTAGCAATGCACGTGGGATTAGCGGCAACCACGCTGGGGATGCTAACGGGCTATAAGCTAAATAGTGGCCTCGGGAAATCAAAATAAAATTAGCGATTACAAGGCGCTCTGATTTTTATTTTTATTTTTTGTAGAATATGATAGAGGATATATTCACATGTTATAGAAATGAAAATGATGGCGTATATAATAGATTTTAAGAAAAAAAAATTGTCAAAGAATTAACGTGACGCAGCAACAAACAGGAAGTGGTGTGTTAAAAGTAAAGCCCAATCAAAATGAAGAGCTGTTGTCCCTAGGTGTATATGACTTAATTCTTTCAGATGAATCCAATTGTCCTTGCTTATCCAAGCTTTATAATAGCATGAGCGGGTTTTTTTGTTCAACAGTACAAAAGTAGTCAAATAACCATTATAACTGTAATGAACGATTGTGTCATTCTAAAAATGGATATTTTGTTTATACAAAAGTGTTTCAGTTCACTGAAGGAGGACTTTATTCACCCGTTGTGTGATGCCTGTTGTAATATGGATGGGTGTGTTTAATTTGACTACTTTTGGACTGTTGAACAAAAACACCCGCCCATGCCATTATAAAGCTTGGAAGAGCAAGGACATTTTTTAATATACCTCTGATTGGATTCATCTGAAAGAATCAAATATTATACACTTTATACCAGGATGCATTGAGGGTGAGTAAAACTGCTAATTTTTATGTGAACTAACTAACCCTTGAACAATTTTAGGGTATTGTAGAGCTGGAGAATCCAAGGCACTGATGATTGTCTGCCAAGCCATATGCTACATTAAAAATAAATATAATTCTCACTTTGACTTAAAATAGAAAATGTAGATATTTCTCGCAGAATTCTGAACATATTGGCAATTTATTAATGACACAGTTTACATATGTCTGAGTTTTATGAACATTTTTTAAGACCTATTTGCAAAACAAATAACAAATGTTCATAGTCAGAGGAAGAAGGATAAGGGAAACGGTGAACATTTAAACATAACTTTAATAATAAAATAAACACAATTTTTTAAATAGCACGACAATCCCTCATGGACGCACATAAACTAAACAACATAAAATCCAGGCCTTATCCTCTCTTTACTGTCGTTACTCCTCCTTTTATCCTTCGGGAGCTTCGGGGTACCCACGAGACTGCGCTCTACTTGTTACCAAGGCTCTACGTCTCATCCCCCACAATGGGCTACACAATAAAACTCACTCCATTTCAGGACAAGGCATTCAGAAAGAACTGTAGTAGAATAAATGCAAATAAAATACAAAAAGAAACATAAAAACAGTAACATATTATAAAGACATAGGATATTTTCACGAGAATGTATAATGCAAACATCATAGTTTTAAAATATAATTTGCACAATATTAACAAAATAGTATGCATCATGAAAGGAACGCCATTTACGCATCGTTCACAGAAGGTTAATGTTAAACTATATGTCAGTAATTTTATGAAAAGTCGGGTTAAATTTCCACGACATTAAGTGACAGTTTCCCTGACTGAGTAGGGAAAGTCAGCATCATGAACTGCGAAAATGAAACCGAGAGCTTATATACTCCAGGTTTCAAGCAGTGATTGGCCAGATCTTTTAGTATATGAATGAATGGTCTGGCATTAGAGTCTTCCCAATAGAACTTGCGCTAATAGCTTCATTTCCATTCCTCAAATAAAATAGCATCCCACACACCAGCAATTTACAACCTTTAACATTCTTTAGTGAATAACTTTTTTCCCCTTTTGCCTTGCATAATAATAATAATACAAAGTAATGCAGTTCAAATATATTTACTTCCTAAAGGTATTTTACAGTTATATTAGATACCTAATATCCTATTTAATGGGAAATTAGAAAAATTACAGGATGGGAAAAGGTTTCCAGTTTTAGAATATCTAATTCTACTCCGATTTGCCAAGATACCAATATAAGTGTGCAATAAAAAGTCAGTTATTTCAATACCTCATCAAATTATTTGAAGATCAAGTGAAAGATTAAAGAAATGTAGCTTAGTGTTTACAAAAATCTGGGCTGATATCCAAAAGATTGTGTCCATATACTGTTCCAGGGAAACTCCCACTATAGTATTAATATTAACATTAATCATTATCATAAATCTTTATAATATGATAACATTAACATAATACAATTGTTCAATTTGGGATCCATGCACAACCTAATGGTCTTCTATTTTTATGAGGGCAAGAAGGAAATCTGGGAAATCAAAATGAAATAATTAAAAAACAATTGGTCAGAAAAGAAAAGAGTCAAATGCTACACTGAAAATGTGGGGTTTAGTTATAAAAAATAAAAAGTAGGTGAGATTCGATGCCTTCCACTGTATTTTTTAAGTGGTAATGGGATAACCCTAGACATACAGGCAGCCTATCACACTGCCCCCACACCCTGGTGTGAGCCAGAAAATGGCCACTTTGTTTGCAAGTTATTGGCTCGTACAGTCCTTTCTGTAATGAAGTGACCTGAAATAATGGAAAGCACTCTGCTTCACACAGATGATTTTTGCTCAGATAAGAGCAGGGATACTGATTTACTGACACAGTTAATTTCATTTCTTTTTTCTTTTCTTTTTTTTTTGCCTTCGATGAGATCACTGTTACCTGATAAAATTCAATGGCCATTACCTCCTCTAGTTTAGGCAGGCTTGACTGCTCCTAACAGAAATCCTATACACTCCACTTTGTCAGCATTTCTGAATTCATTGTCACCAAGGGTTGAGTTGGATGACAGGAATAATAATCTGGCACAAACAAGATTGACAGTTAATTTCAGAAATCAATATTTACAATTTACTTCTTTCAAAGTTAATTCTGAGAGGAGAATCCATATTATCCCTTTCCAAATAAGGTGATCATATCTCAACTGGGGTTTAAAATGTGTTTCCCAAAATGTGCTTTTTTTCCGTAAAAATCAATGTCAGCGTTGTGCACTTTAATCTGGCCTTTGATGACAATCAAGCTTTATCTATTCAGTGGCACATGGCGGTAGGGTGCTGAGAACATTTCCTTCCAGAACAAAGCCCCTTGCCCCATTCAGACGCTCCTAGATACATAGGGCCCTAATATGGCTGGACATGCCTACGACGGGTCATTAATCAGACACAGTGACAGCCACCTCTCCTCATCTGCAGGCAGACAGATGAAGAGAGAAACACAAGGATTATAGAGAGGCTGATGAAAAAAGCTGCTTTCCTCTCAAACATCCAATACGAACTTCTTGTTGTGTTTTCATTCCAGCTGATTGGCAATATCTAAATGTTATCTTACACAAATGGATGTGCTGTGGTGGCAATGATCATGTTTTTTTCTCACTTACGTCTCTCAAATTTTGAAGTAGAATCTCTTAAAATGTTTTTAAAATGCTTATATTTTCTAAAATTTCTATGACACAAAAAGGAGGACACTTTGCAAGATGCAGTGAAGCTGGGATTTAAAGTAAAATACAAACCAGATTCCAAAAAAGTTGGGAAACTGTACAAATCATAGACTCAGAATGCAATGATGTGGAAATTTCAAATTCCAATATTTTATTCAGAATACAACATAGATAACATCAAATGTTTAAACTGAGAATAATTTTATAGAATATTTGTATAATTTTAAAATTAAAGGGGAAAATAAGTTCATTTTAAAATTTCAAGGCATCAACAAATCTCAAAAAAGTTGGGACAAGGCCATGTTTAGCACTGTGTGGCATCCCCTATTCTTTTTGAAAAGAGATGGTCTTCATCCCTCCTGGGGTGGTGCCGCTCTTCTCTCTAGAAATATGGCATATAGTCTTAGAGTTTATACGTGACTAACTGGGGCCCAGGTCAGGAAGCAGACAGACTGGCTAAACCGGCCGTCTACACTTTTTGTAAATAATATTATCACTGATCATATTCTAGATGTGCTCTGTTTGACAGAAACCTGGCTAAAAACTGATGATTTTAAATGAGTCCACCCCCCAAGATTACTGTTATAAACATGAGGCAAAGGGGGAGGTGTTGCTTCAATTTATAACAATGTTTTCAGGATTTCTCAGAGGGCAGGCTTCAAGTATAACTCGTTTGAAGTAATGGCGCTTCATATAACATTATCCAGAGAAACAAATGTTAATGATAAATCCCCTGTGATGTTTGTACTGGCTACTGTATACAGGCCACCAGGGCACCATACAGACTTTATTAAAGAGTTTGGTGATTTTAGATCCTGAGTTAGTTCAGGCTGCAGATAAAGTTTTAATAGTTGGTGATTTTAATATCCATGTTGATAATGAAAAAGATGCATTGGGATCAGCATTTATAGACATTCTGAACTCTATTGGGGTTAGAAAACACGTTTCAGGACCTGCTCATTGTCGAAATCATACTCTAGATTTAATACTGTCACATGGAATTGATGTTGATAGTGTTGAAATTATGCAGCCAAGTGATGATATCTCAGATCATTATTTAGTTTTGTGCAAACTTCATATAGCCAAAATTGTAAATTCTACTTATTGTTACAAGTATGGTAGAGCCATCACTTCTACCACAAAAGACTGCTTTTTAAGTTATCTTCCTGATGTATACGAATTCCTTAGCATATCCAAAACCTTGGAACAACTTGATGGTGTGACAGAAACTACGAACTCCCTTTTTTATAGCATTTTAAATACAGTTGCTCCTCTACGCTTAAGGAAGGTTAAGGAAACCAGTATGACACCATGGTATAATGAGCATACTCGCACCATAAAGAGAGCAGCCCGAAAAATGGAGCGCAGCTGGAGGAAAACAAAACTAGAGGTATTTTGTATTGCTTGGCGGGAAAGTAACCTATCCTACAGAAAAGCATTAAAAACTACTAGATCCGATTGCTTTTCTTCTGTTTTAGAAGAAAACAAACATAACCCTAGGTATTTATTCAATACAGTGGCTAAATTAATGAAAAATATAGCCTCAACAAGTGTTGACATTTCCCAACATCACAGCAGTAATGACTTTATGAACTACTTTACTTCTAAAAATCGATACTATTAGAGATAAAATTGTAACCATTCAGCCGTCAGCTACAGTATCGCATCAGACAGTGCACTATAGACCCCCTGAGGAACAGTTCCACTCATTCTCTACTATAGGAGAGGAAGAATTGTATAAACTTGTTAAATCATCTAAACCAACAACAAACAAAAAAATCCATATATGTCGTAGTGTTGGGCGATATGGTCATTTTTCAAATCAGATCAGATCGACGAGACACAATATTATCATGCATGGAGCAAGAGAGAGACTCTTTGTGTTCTTGTCATAGCAGAACTATTTGGTGTTTTAAACCATGCAGGTGCACGAGAGAAAGCCTATGGAATCACCTATAATCGAAAAATATACTTTCAAACATACTGATAAACTAACGTTAAATATAAAAATACTGTATTTAAAACAGCTAGTTCATATATAGTCGGACGCAACTGTCATATCGAATGTCCTGTGACAAATCTGTCGCATCTGCGCACGGAAGTTATCAGTCTAAATGTTCTGCAAAATCACTCAACGGTGAAAATCTATATTAGATTTAATTTAAAGTCCATCAGTTGAACATTAATATTGGACATTAACGAGTTACATTTGAAGTAAAGTTGAATTGAACTGATGCATCAGTCATACAGTGCTCTGGAGCGCGCACCTCATGACGAGCTCGACGCACCGCCACAGAAACAAGAATAAGATGTTAGAACATAACTGTGACATTAAACTCAATCAGTGAGGGCTCGTTTAAAATACTGTACATATATAGGCCATTCAGATTACTTGTTAAAGTGCAATGAAATACCTTCTATCTGCAGACGATTTATGTCTGTTTGTGAATGGAGCCTTCACCGGCTACATGCGCTAATCCTCATTTGTTTGTTTGTGTGTGTGTGAAATGCGGTGCTGAAGTGAAATAGCTGGGCAGTTTGATAGCTGAATTATTATAAGCCGCCTCATAACCCGTGGGTTGGGGCGGGTAAAGAAATTTTGCTTTATTTGGGGGGAGGGCTGGGGCTGGCCAAATCATTTCATAAAAGCGAGACCCACGGGTTGGAAAAACCCCCGACCCGCGCATCACTACTATGTACTATGTCTAAGGATTGTTTTGTTTTCTTCTAACAAATAAGCATTTTTTGGCAGGTCTAGGCACTATGCATAGCCTAAACTAAATTAATTAATTATATTTATTATATATGCTAGCTATATTCTAACTAGGGCTGAGACGATCCATCCATCCATCCATCCATCTTCTACCGCTTATCCGGGGCCGGGTCGCGGGGGCAGCAGTCTAAGCAGAGAACCCCAGACTTCCCTCTCCCTAGACACTTCCTCCAGCTCTTCTGGGGGGACACCGAGGCGTTCCCAGGCCAGCCGGGAGACATAGTCTCTCCAGCGTGTCCTAGGTCTCCCCCGGGGTCTCCTCCCAGTGGGATGTGCCCGGAACACCTTCCCGGGAAGGCGTCCAGGAGGCATCCAGAACAGATGCCCGAGCCACCTCAGCTGACCCCTCTCGATGTGGAGGAGCAGCGGCTCTACTCTGAGCTCCTCCCGGGTGACTGAGCTTCTCACCCTATCTCTAAGGGATCGCCCAGCCACCCTGCGGAGAAAGCACATTTCGGCCGCCTGTATCCGGGATCTTGTCCTTTCGGTCATGACCCAAAGCTCATGACCATAGGTGAGAGTAGGAACGTAGATTGACCGGTAAATCGAGAGCTTCGCCTTGCGGCTCAGCTCTTTCTTCACCACGACAGACCGGTACATCGACCGCATTACTGCAGAAGCTGCACCGATCCGTCTGTCCATCCAATCTCCCGTTCCATCCTTCCCTCACTCGTGAACAAGACCCCAAGATACTTAAACTCCTCCACTTGAGGCAGGAACTCTCCACCAACCTGAAGTGGGCAAGCCACCCTTTTCCGACTGAGGACCATGGCCTCGGATTTGGAGGTGCTGATTCTCATCCCAGCCGCTTCACACTCGGCTGCAAACCGTCCCAGTGCATGCTGAAGGTCCTGGCCTGATGAGGCCAACACGACAACATCATCCGCAAAGAGCAGAGACGAAATCGTGTTGTCACCAAACCTGACCCCCTCCGGCCCCTGGCTGCGCCTAGAAATTCTGTCCATAAAAATCATGAACAGAACCGGCGACAAAGGGCAGCCCTGCCGGAGTCCAACACGCACCGGGAACAAGTCTGACTTACAGCTGGCAATACGAACCAAGCTCCTGCTCCGTTCGTACAGGGACCGGATAGCCCTTATCAAAGGGCCCCGGACCCCATACTCCCGGAGAACCCTCCACAGGCCGCCGCGAGGGACACAGTCGAATGCCTTCTCCAAATCCACAAAGCACATGTGGACTGGTTGGGCATACTCCCATGAACCCTCCAGCACCCTGTAGAGGGTATAGAGCTGGTCCAGTGTTCCACGGCCTGGACGAAAACCACACTGTTCCTCCTGAATCCGAGGTTCTACTATCGGCCGGATTCTCCTCTCCAGTACCCTGGCATAGACTTTCCCAGGGAGGCTGAGAAGTGTGATCCCCCTGTAGTTGGAACACACCCTCCGGTCCCCCTTCTTAAAAAGAGGGACCACCACCCCGGTCTGCCATCCCAGAGGCACCGTCCCCGACTGCCACGCGATGCTGCAGAGGCGTGTCAGCCAAGACAGCCCCACAACATCCAGAGACTTGAGGTACTCAGGGCGGATCTCATCCACCCCCGGTGCCTTGCCACCGAGGAGTTTCTTGACTACCTCGGTGACTTCAGCTTGGGTTATGGACGAATCCACATCTGAGCCCTCAGCCTCTGCTTCCTCAATGGAAGACGTGACAGCGGGATTGAGGAGATCCTCGAAGTATTCCTTCCACCGTCCAACGACATCCCCAGTTGAGGTCAACAGCTCCCCACCTCTACTGTAAACAGCGTTGGTAGGGCACTGCTTCCCTCTCCTGAGGCGCCGGATGGTTTGCCAGAATCTCTTCGAGGCTGACCGATAGTCCTTCTCCATGGCCTCACCGAACTCCTCCCAGGCCCGAGTTTTTGCCTCCACAACCACCCGGGCTGTAGTCCGCTTGGCCTGCCGGTACCTGTCAGCTGCCTCTGGAGTCCCACAAGCCAACCAGGCCCGATAGGACTCCTTCTTCAGCTATATTCTAACTAGGGCTGAGACGATTGTAATCGTAATTAATCGCCCCCAAAATAAAAGTTTGTATTTACATAATAAATGTGTGTGTACTCCCCACATGGAAAGAACCTATATGTGGATATATGCGAATATATGAAACCTATATGCAGTGTATATGCACATATATGTTGCATATATGATAATATATATGCTGCATATATGTATATGACAATATATATGCTGCATATATGTGTATATATACTGCATATATGCTGCATATATGCGTATATATGCCACATATAGGCAAAATTGAGGTGCATATATGTGCATATACAGGAAATATAGGTCTCCTGTATTGCTTCTTCATATCCACATATAAGTCCTATACATACAAGATATGTCTTCTATATAGCTAATGGCAGGATCTGGTCATTTTATAGCTCATATCTCATTTTTGACTGTCATACATGATGCCTAGCTCATATTTTCTATTATCAAGGCAAAAACTAAGAATTAACGAAAAAAATTATGTAAGAACTTATGTATGTGCGAACACGTGAAATTGGTATCACATGTAATTGGCATGTTATGGAATTTGGAACTATGGCAATATATTAACATGATATACAGAGCCGGACAGTAACGGAGTGCATTTACTTGAGTACAGTACTTAAGTACAATTTTGAGGGATCTGTACTTTACTCGAGTATCATTTTTGGGGAGTACTCATGACTTTACTCATGTACATTTGAGAGGCAAATATTGTACTCTTTACTCCGCTACATTTCTATCCATAAACGTAAGTACCCATTACTTCTTCGACCCCGTCCACACGGAGACGGACCCCCGATCTTTTTTTCCCTTGTCTCAAGAAATATCCGCGTCCACACAAAACCGATGTAGTATATATGCCAGACCAGCATGTGGCGCTGTAATTCTGCCACAGAGATACACTTAAAACGTGATGACATCATATTTTCAGAAAATGTACGGATTCGCCGTCCAGACGAACAGTACATACTGTAATGTACATTTTTATATTTTGGACTTTTATTTATGTTGTCTAGAAGGTTTTTTGTCTTATTTTTGTTCTTGTACTATATTTTTTATTTTGTACTATTTGATTGATCTTGAGTAAATAAATAATGTACATTTCTACATTTTGGACTTTTATTTATGTTGCCTAGCAGCTATAGATTTTAATTTTACTATTAGAGGTGAACATATAGGTGCATATATACGTGCATATATGTACCTATATAGGTATATGTATGCACATATATATGTGTAAATATATGGCTGCATATATGTACATATATGTGTATATATATGTGTATATACAGTACAGACCAAAAGTTTGGAAACATTACTATTTTTAAGTAAGAAGAAGAAAGAATTTTCTTCTGCTCATCAAGCCTGCATTTATTTGATCAAAAATACAGAAAAAAAATATAATATTGTGATATATTACTACAATTTAAAATAATTGTTTTTAAATTTATTATACTTTAAATGATCATTTATTTCTGTGATGCAAAGCTGAATTTTTAGGATCATTATCACATGATCCTTTAGAAATCATTCTAATATGATGATTCATTATCAAAGTTGGAAACAGTTCTGCTGCTAAATATTTTTTCAGAACGTGATACGTTTTTAGGACACTTTGATGAATAAAGAGTAAAAAAAAATATATATATATATAAATAAAAAAAGAAGCTATGTTTTTAAAATATAAATATTTTGTAATAACACTATACACTATTGGTCAGTAATTTGGGGTCAGTAATTTTTTTCTTTCTTTCTTTTTTTTTAAATAAAATCAATACTTTTATTCAGCAAGGATGTGTTAAATTGATAAAAAGTGATAGTAAAGAAAATATATTATTAGAATATATATTATTAGAATTTTTTTTTAATTTTGAATAAATGCAGTTCTTTTTAACCTTTTATTCATCAAATATATTAGACAGCAGAACTGTTTCCAACACTCATAATAAATCAGAATATTAGAATGATTTCTAAATGATCATGTGATAGACTGGATGTTACATGTGACACTGAACACTCAAAAAAATGTACTTTCACTTTTGCCAATTTTACTTAATCCGTTCATGTTGTGATTACTTAAAAAATTAATTTAACAATGTTAACTTAATTTAGTCTAGTTCATTCAACAAAAAAGTGTGTATTGTCAGCTTTACGTAAAAATTATTTGTTCAGCCAACATAACATTGTTGCATAAAAGTAACAGATTAATAAAACCAATACAGACTTGCATCTCATTGGCTGAGGATTTTGCAGTGTATTATGGGTAATTGTTGTTCTGTCACCCTCTTGCAGAAGTGTAGCACCAATAGATAGGTACGTGAGTAATAAAAAAAATCATGTTTGATTTACTGAACTTGTTCTGATATATTTTAGAACAAAACATACAAACCAGAGACCATACACAAAACGTTTTGTTTTTGTAATTAACATGTTTAAATGGCAACACTGCGAACACTTCAGAAGGATGCAGAACTATTCTAAAATATTTTAGAGCTGCTTGGATTAAACTCACTTTTAATTTTCCCTTTATTTGAAATAAAATTATATATAATTTTTAATTTTTAGTAGTCATTATATGCTGTGACAGATATCATGTGCATTACAAGCTTCTGTTTGAAAAGAGCGTTCATGTGCAGTGTGTGTGTGCAGAAAAAATGATTACAACATTATAGAACAAAACTGAATTAAATTAGCCTATGCACTTTACATATACATAACATTTCTTATCAATATGGTTAACAATAAAGATTAATAATAAGGAAAAGAAGCACATCACAAATAGCCTACATCGTTAAATCCCATCCTACTGTAGATAACCAGAACATCTCCGCTTATTAACTACCTAATCATGTTTCTAAAAGAAGCACAAATAAAGATATAGGTGCAAACAGTATACAGTGACGTCAACCTTTATTTTGATAAGCAGTTATTTTATGACACAGAACGCGTTGGTGAAACTCATGCATCTCGCAAGAACTTAATACACAAAATAATCCTTGATTCAAGCATTTAACATTTATGAATTAATTAAATGTCATTAATTTACAAGATTGCACAAATTATAGCGATCACGAGGAAGATCCGCGTACAGTAAAGTGGATAGTGTACAACACCCCATCAGTTATATTCAGGGCTATAGTGCCACCTGCTGGCGCAGTTTTGTAACTTCTTAGAGAAAATTATGGAGTTATAGCGAGAAAACGACTTTGGTTATGTCGAGATAACGAGAAAATTAAGTCATTACAACGAGAAAACGACTTTCGTTATGTCGAGATAACGAGAAAATTAAGTCGTTATAACGAAAAAACAAGAAGGAAAATAATTATAATGCATGGCCGCTTAGAACTTCTGTATCATGTGCCTTGGTGATATCTCTGATTGGACTGCTGCCAAGAATAAAAGACCCCTGCCCCCATCAAGGATCATTCATCAAGAACTACACCTATTTTCTGAGGTAAGTCACTTTGTACTTTTCTACAAATGTTGCTTAAAAGGTGTAACTTGACAACTAAAAACGTAATTATGATGGTGACAAGACAGGCGGACAATATAGGATTAATTAAATAATCTGTCAGGATTTGTCCAGAAAGGAGTATTTCTGACAGTAAAATGTAGTTTCTTAAGTAATTTTTTTACCTTAATTCAAATTACATTACTCTATTGTCATGTCTTCATTACAGTAAAAATCATTAATGAAATTTGAATTAAGGTAAAAAATTACTTCAGAAATCCTATCATAATATAGTTTCTTGTTTTTTTGTTTTTTTTACTGTAATGAAGACATGACAATACAGTAAACTATATTATGACCGGATTTGTTCTGAGAGGAGTATTTCTGACAGGAAAATGATGTTTCTGAAGTAAAATTTTAATGTGACTCTAAATTGAGTTTGATCTCAATCTCCAATTGATCTTTCTGCATCTTCCTACACTCCTGAGTGTCTACCAAATGGATATACACTTTTTATATATTCATTGGTAATAATTTATATTGGTAACACTTTAGAATTAGGCACTATTCGTTTAATATTAATGCGTTGACTAAGTTACCTAACAATTAGCAACACATTTGTTACAGTATTTGTCAATCTGTGTTACACATAATGTTAGTTAATAAAATACAACAGTTCCAAAACTTTCAGTTTCATAACGTTTTAATAAATGTAGAAATTAACAAAGATAAATAAATGCTTCAGAATCATTTTTCTTGCTAGATCATGCGGACAACTAACATTAATAGTGTTCATGTAATGACTCATGTCTATTGATATATAATGTATTTGCTGAGACTTTCGTTCATGTTATTACATTTCAGAAGACTGTAGCTGAAGCAGTTGAGGTGGAGCTCAACATCATTGGGGTCTCGGATGGAGATGGTGAGACAGTTCAGCTGTCCGATACCTATGAAGAATACACGGTCCCTGCAGCGCTAATGCTCCACATCACTGCTGATGACTTACCAATAAAAATTACACTAGCTCACAAAAATTAAATAGTTTAGAGTATTGAACCATTGGGGGAGATGTTGGAGGAAATGTTCCAATCAATTTGACTTTTTATTTTGTTTTTAATAGTTCAATGTTCTATTAGTTGTTTTATCTGTCATTAATTTTTACATTTTTTATTAGTTGTTTTATTGGTCATGAATTGTTAAATTTTTTATTAGTTGTTTTATCGGTCATTAATTGTAAAATTTTTTATTAGTCATTTTATCAGTCATGAATTGTAAATTTTTCTAGTTGTTGTTTTATTAGTCATGAATTGTAAAAAAAATGTATTAGTTGTTTAATCAGTCATTAATTGTAAAAAATTGTATTAGTTGTTTTATCAGTCATTAATTGTTACATTTTTTATTAGTTTTATCAGTCATGAATTTTTCACATTTTTATTAGTTGTTTTTTATTCAGGAATTGTTTCTTTTAACTAATTAGTAATATCAATAAAACGTGTTTTAATACATTTTGTTTTAAGTGTTTTTTCTATGCTTTCCATAAATGTAAATTAAATAATCATTAGCCTAAGTCTGATGCATTTATTGTTTATGGTAGGGAGGTGATAAAATGCATTAGTCTTAGGCCAATGATTATTTAATTCTTCATTACTTATACAACCTTTTGTAGAAAATGTTACTCTTAAAGGTTGTATAAGGAATAAAGAAATAATTAATTACATAACATTAATGCATAACAGTTAATTGTATATTTATATAATACTTATATAGAGAAGTATACGCATTATTTTTTTAAAGAATAACAAAGTGTTGTTTTTTTAGTTTTTTTGGGCTCCTTGGTTCTCGAATCGGACGCGTCTGACAGAAACAGTTCTCGGTTAAGTGTACGAATAAATGTCGAAATAATTATTATTTATCATTGTTCTGCGTAGTTTGAAGAGAAAAATCTTTATCCCGGATATATATATATATTTTTTTTTTTAATCAGGAAGAGGGTGGGGGGTCAAATGGGGGGTCAAGGCAGACCCCCCCTGGCACCACCGGTGTACATTATTATATTTATTACAATTATAAATAGTCATATCATTATTAAACACTCGTTAGGCACTTTACTTCCACTTTTAGAACATTTTGTTCATTTTATTGAAAATAAATTCTAATGTGACCTGTGATGGGAAAAGTTTGAAGAACGAGCTCTGCAAAAGCCAGACTCTAACCCAATCAGTCACGTTACAAGCTAGTTTTCCGTGCCCAAAACATTACTGCCTACACCATTGAAGCTGTGTACACCATTCACACGTGACGTATTTAACCTTATGTGTCGATGGAGGGCGGAGCTACAGTAGATTTGCACTTAGTAATACACACTCAGAATAATCTTGTTTTCCATTTGCATTAAGATTATTTTTATTACCACACTGGCATAATTTTACTTAAGTAAAATGCACTTAATTTAGACCCCCCGCCAGGAAACAAGACTATGTCATGGTTCAGAGTGCTTCATCGGCTTCCCTGTTGTCTGTGTCCTGTCGTTTTCTGCAGCTCGTGACCTGGGCAATCAGCGCTGATACATCGGCGCTGGTGTGTGCAGATCACGAGCTGATTGCCATCACCTGACGCTTGTTCCCATTCTCCCTTATATTCCCTGCTGTGTCTGTCCCTTGTTGTCAGTAGATTTCATGTTGTCTTTGTAACTGTACTGTAGGATTATCCTTGAACAGTCCATTTCATTAAAAGAACCCAACACCACATTTCATAGTTCAGAACGATTCCCCATCGAACCATTAGTGCATCATAAAACACAGTCATGGTGCCGAGATGGCTAAAGGAGATGTCACCCCCTCCTTTCCCTTCTGTGCCTGTCTAATCTCATACCAGCGATGCCAGGACAGCAGGAAAAGATTTCTCTTTGTTCCCCAAACTTAAGACCAAATGGTAGAGAAACCCTGTGGGGACCCCAATGCATAAATCCCCAGCCTTATCAGGAAAGGAAGGATGCTAAGGCATTCCTTTGGCCCAGGATCACCAAAAACCTTAAACTTTTGATATAAAGTAGATGTGTGTAGGATGCACCATATTTAAACTATTAAGTTTGCTTATTAAAGCGTTTAAACTAACTCCTAACTCTCAGGAGTTAGGACACACGCGATCACGTGGACATTACGCTAATTACATGCAAAAACCTGAGGTAGGTCAGGTAGGTCAATCAGGTAGGTCCTGCCCAGGACAATATCTGATTGGCTGTCGCACTAAGAAGGACAGGTCAGATGGACACGCTTATAACCCAATGACAATATTTTTGCCTATGCTTTTTGCCCTGCTTTTGCAGTGACTTTGCTCTTGCTTATGTTTTGTGCTTAACTTTCCATCGTCCATCGTGTACTCTTCAAACCACCAAGAGCTCACTCAAAACTCACCAACTCTTCCGTAAGATCCTTCGCTGAACTTTGTCAAAGAAAAATCCTCTGAGAGTCTCTCCAGACTGGTCGAAACTCCGTTGCATAGCAACCCGCAATCCAGGAAGTCTCGTGAACGAAGTGCCACCCGGCAAAGCCAACCAACCAATCACCATCGAGTGCTGTCCCTCAGAACGCGTCATCGACCGTCTGCCAACCAATCAGCACCAGAGATTCCATCTCCAGCAACATCCAGCAACGCGCCCACAGGAGCATCCAAACGCAAGTACACAATATCTCCTAATTCTGGCTGAAACTGGTGCAAATCTTATTAAGAAACCGAACTAAGATTAAAGTGCTAGTAGATTGATTCTCTCAGGTTGCGGTCAAGAAATAGTGTCTAACGATAGACACTTGGGACTCCATTTACCCTCTGTTAATAACATAACTTTTCTCTGTCACTGTTTGAATGAATGTTTGTGTGTTTTCGTTAGTTTAGTTTGTGTGTATTAAAGTAGTTCAATAAAGCCTTGTTTGATTTTACATACCAGTGTCTTGTGCTGTGTGCTTACAAGTTACTGCCTTAAACTGTAGATTCTGTTACCTTGCTCATAATCAGTTATCATAATTTCATGATATTATTACCATAGGCCATGGGATAATATTTTGTTTAGAATTGATAAAATACCCTAATCTCAATTTATCATACTAATCTCAATTGCATACTAATTCGGTTCTTATTCACTGTTATTCAATCCCCTTTGAGTTATATTGATCTTAATTCCCTTATTAATCTTACATTTTATGGTGGGGAAAAGTTTTGGGCAGTTGAAACTAATTTGTAAGCACAAACAAGTCATTTGTGATTGTATCTAATCTATTGGTCCGGAAAGATAGATTAGAGACACAGGAAAACAAGTATTTTATTGTTGATGTGTAACGTTAAGAGTGCATAACAGGGCGTTGTGTGAATGAATGGAAATCTAAACTCACGTTTAGTTTGTATAAGTGTTTTTGTAATTGTTGAAACTGCAGTAAACGAATTTAAGATTGCCTGTTGAGACGAAAGAAAGTCGCCTTACAGCACACCAGGACAGAAGTGAGCGTGTTCCTCACTTTCTTCCTAAAAGGCCTTGTTATAGCTAGATTGATTAATTATTGCGTGTTCCAATGTTAAATCAACTTAGCTGTCTTCCTAGGTTGACATTAGAGTAGCTAACTAATGTAACATGTTTGTATCGACTCACTTGGTGAAGTTAAAATCCTGTTACTCGTGAAACACTACATGTGTCAGAGTCTGATTTGAATGGGAGTACTTTGTTAATCTTGATCAAGTAAATCGATGCAGTAAATCCTGCATGCTGTGTCCACAGAAACTGACACAAAGAATTCCGATCGGCTGAGATCGCAATAACATTTTTAACCGTAGTGCATCTGCAGTGCACAAAATATTTTGCCTCACCCACAAAGAGCTGAGATTTATCGAGCGCTATATCACAAAGAATAAGCGCCCATTGTTTGAGTAATACTGAAATGCGCCGCCATTTCATGTAATGTTTTGAACTTTGTCTGCATGCAGACATACCCACGTGTGTCTTGAACTGTACGGCTGTGTGTCACCATAGAAACAGCCGCGACACGGAAGTCTGAGAAGATTTTCCGGTTGACCCCGAAGTGCGCATACGCACACTGTTGTAAACAACTCAGGTGTTCACGGAAGTCTATGCTAAAGCCTTTAGCCTCGCAGGTTAGTGCAAGCTTTGGTGTGGCTTGCTGAAGCTGGATGCAGTGTGTTTTGTAGCAGTGTTGAAATGATTTAACCTTTTCACATCTCCACTCTAAAAATCTGTGAACATTCCCATCTTATGTTTTACTCTTTTTCACCTCCCTCTTCCCATTACATGAATATTGACTCAGAAGTATTTAATTTGTGATGAATCTACAATTAACTAGAGTTAAATCTAATCGTAGTCACCAATACCCTAAGCATTACATTTGCAATAACTCTTCAATTGTGTAATAGGAAATGTTGACCTTCAAAGTTAAGTAAACCAGTTACCAATTACATCAGCCAATCTAATTTTTTTCACTTTTGTATTATTTTATTTTTCTCATTTATTTTTATTCCTTTATTTTACTTTATTTATTTACTCTGTTTTATGGTTTATTTCCCATTTTCATTTTTTTCTCTCTCATTCTATACCACCACGGGCAGTTCCTTTGCATGTTAATTACTATTAATGCTTGGATTACACTGTCAGTGTCATTTCTTTTAAATAAATAATGAGGAACTTCATCGTTCATTTGTTTTAAATAAAGAGACGACAATAATTAAAATTTTATTTACTTTTAATTTTTAATTAATTTGATTTTTCTTTTCTTTTCTTTTCTTTTCAATTTAAATTTTTTTTTCAAAATCTCCTATTGCCAGTATTGTTTTCCCTTCCGCTCCATTTTCCCTTCTCCTATCTTCAGTGGGAGCAGTAATGTATGTATATATTTATTGACATAAATGTATAGATAAAACACTCTGCGAGTTTAATGATGAAGTGGAAACAACTCCCCTTTGACATTGTTTTATTTAGGTGTGCACCAAATAAAAGCAGCCTTTAATCTCAGCAAGGCTTAGTGGATTAGCATATAACCATAGCATAACTATTGGTCAACTAGATCCACATGCTAATTGAGTCAATATCCCTTACCTCACTTGCATTTAACTCCTTCCTTGTCTTTTCTGCTCTTCTCTCTTTTACCTATGATATTTCTGGAACTGAACCTGTGAGAATCAATTAGTAATTACTGGAGGTTTTCAAAAGAAACTGTTCGCAAACATTCTGAAGTTTTCAACAGTTGTGTAAATTCACCCTCCTTGCACCGCATGCTACCATCTCAGATTTTGGCATCCTATACAGTCTAAGCCAATTAAATTGATAGGAGGAACAATAAACTACTACTGCTCACCAGTGGTGTCAAAAGTATTGGCATTCATTACTCAAGTAGAAGTATAGATACTAGGGTTTAAAAAGACTTCTGTAGAAGTTGAAGTATCAACTCAAGCTTTTTACTCAAGTAAAAGTGTAAAATTACTGGTTTAAAAAACTACTTAAAGTATAAAAGTAAAAGTAATGTAAGAGAAAAAATGCCATTAAGAACAAAAGCTTGGGCCGCGCCACTTTAATATAACATTATATTTTAATATAATGATATATTAAAATGTTCATGTTGAAAAAATTGGGATTCACTAGGTTACTTTTTTCAGCCGCATATGCCCATTGAAAATGAACGCACTTTAGTACAATGCAAATATATTAAAGGACTAGAGATATGATGACTAGTTGCCTATAAGTATTGTAATGGTGCAAAAAGTCCAACTTCAGAGGCATGTCATCAATAACCTTTAATGGAATGTAAATGTACATCCAAGCTTAGCTGCAGGAATCTGCGAGGGCAGTGGACAAGAACATTGGTGCAGGCTTAGTAACAATTACTCTTGTATGGTTGTCTATTTACAATAAACATTATAGTGCTGTCAAAATGAATGATTAATCCAAGTGAATAATCAAAAAATAAAAATAAAAAATAAGTCATAATCCTGATACCTTCTTGATTGATAGCTTCCTGTATTCGCTACATACGTCTGCTATGTCCAGTGTGGGTGGGCTAACGAGTTAGAAAGTGGGTATAGCCTACTTATCACAACATTGTCAATCGCGTTGTCAATCGCAAACGATAATTTATTCAAACGTCTCGCTACCGAACTACCTACAGTAGCTAAATTTGTGGAGGAGGAAGAGAAAGCACCCAAATAAGCCAGTGAGAAATAATAACTTTTAAGTAGGGTCCAGTGCCTTTTTGATACTTTTAAAACGGTACCAGTGCATAAACGGTGCCTGAACCGATACTTTAAAAAAAAGAACCACAAAAAAAAACTATGGATAACAATAAAGAACATTAAAAATATTTAAAATAAATCCATAGCTTCACCTCGGATGCTCTCATTTCTCAAATTATGCTTCCCTTAATCTAAGGCTAATAAATGTATTTCACAATCTGGGTCATTATTTAATACAAAACCACAAATAATGTTTCTACTGTATCTCTGTCACTGACTCTGATATTTAGTTAAGATGAGTGCTGTCTGTCACTGTCTTTAGTTCAGTTCTGTGAATTACTGTAATGTCAATCTTTATAAAGTAGCAACAATGTCATTTGTAAAGTAGAGTACTGTGCAAAAGTCTTAGGTACATTAGTATTTTCACCCCAAAAATGGGTTTTAAGCCAGTTATTTATATCTTTTGCTGTAGTGTGTCAGTAGGAAATATCAGTTAACATGCCATTCATTTTAATAATAATCTAGTGAGATTTTGAATGCACAAGCAGTCTGACAACGCCACAATGAATGTTTGGAAATGTAAACTGATATTTTATACTGACACACTACAGCAAAATATATAAATAACTGGCCGAACACCATTCTATTGGGTGAAAATACTAACGTGACTAAGACTTTTGCACAGTAATGTATGTATAAAGTATGTATGATTAAATTTAGTATATTTAAATAAGTGTAATTAAAGTATGTGTTTGTTCATATGTGTTCAGGGCTCGATTGTCGCTGGAGGAAACAGCTGTTTAGTTATGAGCTGTGACAAGCGAAAATTTTACAGTAGATGAGAAACCGACTGCTCTCTCGTGACCTTTTGTAAACTGGATTTATGACAAAGAACTGCACAGATACGGATATTCTAACAATCTATTGATAAACACATACCTTGTGTCCTCTATCTGTGTTTAAGTGCGCTTGCGCTGCTCCGCCGTGGTCTGCGGAATCAAGAGCGCGCTGAGGAGATGGGGAGGAGACCGGTCTGACGCTGGTTTCATATGAAATTTAAGCGGACTGACTCTGAGGCGATCGGATACCGATTCCATACCCAACCCTACTTTTAAGAAATATATTTTTTGATAAACGAACCCAAAACTGGCTATGTCCTTGCTGGAGTGTGATGTGATTGTGTCATGTGCAGGTGCGATGGATCGCGTACAAACCAATAGGGTGTCAGAATGGTATATGTTTATACTTCTCATCCAACCACAGTCAAATTCACTCCATCCGGATGGCGCGATTTATCTGGACAAGCCGAAATGAAAACAAGACGAAATGAAATATCAGTAACGAAGCTATTTTTAAAATGTAAGGAGTAGAAAGTACAGATACTTGCGTGAAAATGTAAGGAGTAGAAGTAAAAAGTCGGCTGAAGAATAATTACTCAAGTAAAGTATAGATACCCCAAATTTCTACTTAAGTAAGGTAACGAAGTATTTGTACTTCGTTACTTGACACCTCTGCTGCTCACTTAACACATTCCAAAAAAAAAAAGAGCACGTAACAGGTGTATTGTTTCGATCCCATAAGAAGGAGCACGATTATTGTCATTAACAATTTCTTTCTACCAGGAGGAAGTTATTACAACAATAATACACCGAATTAAGAGATTGCAGGTACCTTTTAATTTGTTCTTCTTTGAAATATCTCTATTACATTATTTACAAAAAAATTCTTCCCTTCCTTGAGAATATTACTATTATTTTATTTGTAGTTCTTTGTTTCACAGCTCTGATTGCTATCTCCTATCTTTGAGTATCACATTCCTTTGTCTGGTCTTTGCTCACTCTCCTTCTTCTCATCTGTATCCTCCAAGCTGTATACACTATTTTCTCCCACAGAGACTACGAGCAGCAGTACACATCAACGGAGGCCCACAGTTCCAGCAAACCACACCCAACTACCCATCACATACTTAGCTCACACACACTTTCACAGATCTGTGCCAGTCTCCTTTCCAAGTTTCCCTACCTTGTGCCAACATGTCTCGCACTGATAATCCCATCACCCACTGGGCAGACCTAGAGAACTGGTTAAGTTCTGTGACATGCAGCCTCGTGCACAAAGCTGCCGACAACCTACGACAGCACACGCAAGAACAACTGGATGCCAACATCTCTGACATAATGACACAGGATCCAACCCACAGCTACAACCACAAAGAGATTGCAATGATCACTGGCTCCCTGAGTCACACGCTGATAGCCTCACTCAAACTGAGCGTTGAGCAAGAAGCTCACCTCCAGGAGGAGCTGACTCAAACAAAACAACGCATCAACCAGTTAGAACTGGAAGCACGGGACCGACAGGAAGGGTCCGATGAGGTGGAGTCAGGCGCCAAAGAGGAAATCGAAAGGCTTCAAGAAACATTGACAACCACCAGCCAAGAATTAGAACAAGCTAAGGCTGCCCAAGATGATCTGGCCAACAAGCTACAGTATGCAGAGAAGCTACTGGAAAAAGCCAAGGCTGACTTCAGAGACAAGAACAGCCGAATGAAGGCCCTTGAAAACCATCTTGAAAGGTCACGAAATCAGATCAGCGGCTGAACTGTACGGCTGAGGAACCAGAATCAGAGAGGAACTCAAGCATGCTTATGAGCTGCACCCTGAGCCAACCAGGACAAGGCGTTCTCTGGTCTCACCCCTGCCCAGCAGAGCTGCGTCCCCTATGCTGGGATTGCCACGTCAAAGAGGAAGTGAAGAATCACCACCAAAGCCCTATTCAGCTGTCATGGAGGAGCGCTACCCTGCTGAACAAGAGAAGGGGGCCTCTCCGAACCGACTATGAAGTTGCACATGGCCTAGAACTCAAAGACCTTGACAAACTGGCCAGAAACATCAAATTCACCCCAAATGTGGCAGGAAGTCAAGATGTCCAGGTCTATCTGCAAGATATTGACTTCCATTTGGAAATGAGATCCAACGTGACAGACAGAGACAGACTCTATTTGCTTCGAACAACATCATTTGGATAGACAGCCTATACACACCAAGTCAGACTTCCACCTCCTCTGAGAAGGCCTAATTAAAGAATTTGCAGACCTAGAGGCAGACCAAGGACTGATGGCCGCCCTAGAGACCAAACAAAGCCGGCATGAGACACCCCAAGCCTTTTACCACAGACTCAGATGAGCGTACTTTGGTGCACGCAATGAACCCGACATGGAGGAGGACTTAAACTTCAAAACCCTCTTCCTAAGAAACCTCCACCCTGGAGTAAGCCACCACCTAGGTGTCATGGCCTGCCCTCGCACAATGTCAATGTCACCTTTATTTATATAGCGCTTTAAACAAAATACATTGCATCAAAGCAACTGAACAACATTCATTAGGAAAACAGTGTCAATAATGCAAAAATGAGAGTTAAAGGCAGTTCATCATTGGATTCAGTTATGTCATCTCTGTTCAGTTAAATAGTGTCTGTGCATTTATTTGCAATCAAGTCAACGATATCGCTGTAGATGAAGTGTCCCCAACTAAGCAAGCCAGAGGCGACAGCGGCAAGGAACCGAAACTCCATCGGTGACAGAATGGAGAAAAAAAAAACCTTGGGAGAAACCAGGCTCAGTTGGGGGGCCAGTTCTCCTCTGACCAGACGAAACCAGTAGTTCAATTCCAGGCTGCAGCAAAGTCAGATTGTGCAGAAGAATCATCTGTTTCCTGTGGTCTTGTCCTGGTGCTCCTCTGAGACAAGGTCTTTACAGGGGATCTGTATCTGGGGCTCTAGTTGTCCTGGTCTCCGCTGTCTTTCAGGGATGTAGAGGTCCTTTCTAGGTGCTGATCCACCATCTGGTCTGGATACGTACTGGATCCGGGTGACGGCAGTGACCCTCTGATCTGGACACAGACTGGATCTGGTGGCCACGGTGACCTCGGAACAAGAGAGAAACAGACAAATATTAGCGTAGATGCCATTCTTCTAATGATGTAGCAAGTACATAGGTTGTTATGGGAAGTGTTTCCGGTTCCGGTTTACCTAATTAATGCAGCCTAAAAATCCTTTAACGGATTTGGATAATAAAAGCATATTAGTATGTTATGTGTATGCCAGGTTAAAGAGATGGGTCTTTAATCTAGATTTAAACTGCAAGAGTGTGTCTGCCTCCCGAACAATGTTAGGTAGGTTATTCCAGAGTTTGGGCGCCAAATAGGAAAAGGATCTGCCGCCTGCAGTTGATTTTGATATTCTAGGTATTATCAAATTGCCTGAGTTTTGAGAACGTAGCGGACGTAGAGGATTATAATGTAAAAGGAGCTCATTCAAATACTTAGGTGCTAAACCATTCAGGGCTTTATAAGTAATAAGCAATATTTTAAAATCTATGCGATGCTTGATAGGGAGCCAGTGCAGTGTTGACAGGACCGGGCTAATATGGTCATACTTCCTGGTTCTAGTAAGAACTCTTGCTGCTGCATTTTGGACTAGCTGTAGTTTGTTTACTAAGCGTGCACAACAACCACCCAATAAAGCATTACAATAATCTAACCTTGAGGTCATAAATGCATGGATTAACATTTCTGCATTTGACATTGAGAGCATAGGCCGTAATTTAGATATATTTTTGAGATGGAAAAATGCAGTTTTACAAATGCTAGAAACGTGGCTTTCTAAGGAAAGATTGCGATCAAGTAGCACACCTAGGTTCCTAACTGATGATGAAGAATTGACAGAGCAACCATCAAGTCTTAGACAGTGTTCCAGGTTATTACAAGCAGAGTTTTTAGGTCCTATAATTAACACCTCTGTTTTTTCAGAATTTAGCAGTAAGAAATTACTCGTCATCCAGTTTTTTATATCGACTATGCAATCCATTAGTTTTTCAAATTGGTGTGTTTCACCGGGCTGCGAAGAAATATAGAGCTGAGTATCATCAGCATAACAGTGAAAGCTAACACCATGTTTCCTGATGATATCTCCCAAGGGTAACATATAAAGCGTGAAGAGTAGCGGCCCTAGTACTGAGCCTTGAGGTACTCCATACTGCACTTGTGATCGATAGGATACATCTTCATTCACTGCTACGAACTGATGGCGGTCATATAAGTACGATTTAAACCATGCTAATGCACTTCCACTGATGCCAACAAAGTATTCAAGTCTATGCAAAAGAATGTTGTGGTCAATTGTGTCAAACGCAGCACTAAGATCCAATAAAACTAATAGAGAGATACACCCACGATCAGATGATAAGAGCAGATCATTTGTAACTCTAAGAAGAGCAGTCTCAGTACTATGATACGGTCTAAATCCTGACTGGAAATCCTCACATATACCATTTTTCTCTAAGAAGGAATATAATTGTGTGGATACCACCTTTTCTAGTATCTTGGACAGAAAAGGGAGATTTGAGATTGGTCTATAATTAACTAGTTCTTTGGGGTCAAGTTGTGGTTTTTTGATGAGAGGCTTAATAACAGCCAGTTTGAAGGTTTTGGGGACATGTCCTAATGACAATGAGGAATTAATAATAGTCAAATGAGGATCTATGACCTCTGGAAGCACCTCTTTCAGGAGCTTAGATGGTATAGGGTCTAACATACATGTTGTTGGTTTAGATGATTTAACAAGTTTATACAATTCTTCCTCTCCTATAGTAGAGAATGAGTGGAACTGTTCCTCAGGGGATCTATAGTGCACTGTCTGATGTGATACTGTAGCTGACGGCTGAATGGTTGCAATTTTATCTCTAATAGTATTGATTTTAGAAGTAAAGTAGTTCATAAAGTCATTACTGCTGTGGTGTTGGGAAATGTCAACACTTGTTGAGGCTTTATTTTTCGTTAATTTAGCCATTGTATTGAATAAATACCTGGGGTTATGTTTGTTTTCTTCTAAAAGAGAAGAAAAGTAATCGGATCTAGCAGTTTTTAATGCTTTTCTGTAGGATATGTTACTTTCCCGCCAAGCAATACGAAATACCTCTAGTTTTGTTTTCCTCCAGCTGCGCTCTATTTTTCGGGCTGCTCTCTTTAGGGTGCGAGTATGCTCATTATACCATGGTGTCAAACTGTTTTCCTTAACCTTCCTTAAGCGTAAAGGAGCAACTTTATTTAAAGTGCTAGAAAAGAGAGAGTCCATAGTTTCTGTTACATCATCAAGTTGTTCTGAGGTTTTGGATATGCTAAGGAATTTGGATACATCAGGAAGATAACTTAAAAAGCAGTCTTTTGTGGTAGAAGTGATGGTTCTTCCATACTTGTAACAAGAAGTAGAATTTACAATTTTGGCTATATGAATTTTGCAAAGAACTAAATAATGATCTGAGATATCATCACTTGGCTGAATAATTTCAACACCATCAACATCAATTCCATGTGACAGTATTAAATCTAGAGTATGATTTCGACAATGAGTAGGTCCTGAAACGTGTTGTCTCAAACCAATAGAGTTCAGAATGTCTATAAATGCTGATCCCAATGCATCGTTTTCATTATCAACATGGATATTAAAATCACCAACTATTAAAACTTTATCTGCAGCCAGAACTAACTTGGATGTAAAATCACCAAACTCTTTAATAAAGTCTGTATGGTGCCCTGGTGGCCTGTATACAGTAGCCAGTACAAACATAACAGGGGATTTATCATTAACATTTGTTTCTTTGGATAATGTTATATGAAGTACCATTACTTCAAATGAGTTATACTTGAAGCCTGCCCTCTGAGAAATCCTGAAAACGTTGTTATAAATTGAAGCAAGACCTCCACCTTTGCCTTTTAGACGTGGCTCATGTTTATAACAGTAATCTTGGGGGGTGGACTCATTTAAAATAATGTAATCATCAGGTTTTAGCCAGGTTTCTGTCAAACAGAGTACATCTATATTATGATCAGTGATCATATTATTTACAAAAAGTGTTTTCGTAGAAAGGGATCTGATATTCAATAAGCCAAGCTTTATCATTTGTTTATCCATATTGCTTCTGTTTTTTATTTGTTGAACCTCAATTAAATTGTTAATCTTAACTTGGTTTGGACGTTTTTTGTATTTTCTAGTTCGGGGAACAGACACAGTCTCTATAGTGTGATATCTAGGTGAAAAAGTCTCTATGTGCTGAGAATTAACTGACCTCTGTGACGGGAGGCAGCTAGCAGACGGTCGGTTTAGCCAGTCTGTCTGCTTCCTGACCTGGGCCCCAGTTAGTCAAGTATAAACACTAAGACTATTTGCCATATTTCTAGAGAGAAGAGTGGCGCCACCCCAGGAGGGATGAAGACCATCTCTTTTCAACAGGTCAGGTCTGCCCCAAAAGCTCGTCCAATTGTCTATGAAACCTATGTTATTCTGTGGGCACCACTTAGACATCCAGCCATTGAGTGATGACAATCTGCTATGCATCTCATCACCACGGTAAGCAGGGAGGGGACCAGAGCATATTACAGTGTCTGACATCGTGCTTGCAAGTTCACACACCTCTTTAATGTTATTTTTAGTGATCTCCGACTGGCGAAGTCGAACATCATTAGCGCCGGCATGAATAACAATCTTACTGTATTTACGTTTAGCATTAGCCAGCACTTTTAAATTTGCCAAGATGTCAGGCGCTCTGGCTCCCGGTAAACATTTGACTATGGTGGCTGGTGTCTCTATATTCACGTTCCGTACAATAGAATCACCAATAACTAGAGCACTTTCATCAGGTTTCTCAGTGGGTGAATCACTGAGTGGGGAGAACCTGTTTAATGTTTTGATCGGAACAGAAGAGCGGTGTTTTGACCCACGACTACGCTGCCTCACCGTCACCCAGTTGCCCTGCTGCTGGGGCTCTGTTTCCGGAACCGAACAATGTACAGGAATCCCTGAGCTAGACGCATCCAAAGCTGTATCTAGAGCCCTAACATTCTTACTGTCCTCAATTAAAGTTTGAATGCGTGTCTCTAATTCTGAAATCTTCTCTGTCAGCCTAACTATTTCCCTGCATTTATCACATGTGAATCCCTCATCAGCGACAGAGATAGATAAACTGTACATGTGGCAAGAGGTGCAAGAAACAATGATAGGAGAAGCCATTACTCACCGTGCTTGATGAAAATTCTTACTGCGGTTGTTTGATGAACTTGTGAAAAACTGGAGCGAGGGAGAGGAGAAAAGAAAACAGCGATAGGTTCGAATGAAAACGCTAATGACAAGCTAACGAGTGCTAACGCTTTGCAGGTGTACTGCACTCACGTAAATAAAATAAAAGTGAACGATCAAAGTTAATCTGATAAGATTGATCGATAATATCAGAAATATGGTGTGAATTAAGTTATATTTTACCACTTTAAAAAACAGAGAGTGATAGTAAGATAAAGATTCTAGAGAAAAAAATAAAATAAAAACAGCTACACGGAGCTACAATTTGCTACAGAAGGCCAACAGGAAGTAGAGAAAACACTGTCCAACCAAGCATACTTTCCATATGACATACGTCTAAAGCAAAGCGACACACGCGCCAAGGAACAACTAGCCCAAGGGGTTGACGATGAAATCCACCCAGGCATCAATCAGACCAACCCCACACTGAGTCCACACAAGAACAAGACTGCACCAGGTATCAGTTCTCAAGAAAATATGCAGATGTTCATGAAAGAATTCTTCAAATGCAATGATGAGGACAGGAAATGGGAAAAGAAAGACAAGTCAGATTCAGTGTGACTAGAGGTGAAGCAAGGGAACAGCGACCCCCTGGTACACATCAACCGGAGCAATAACCACCTCTCTCACACTCAACACCCCTAAAACATGACAAGTAATGCTGCCATAACACCATTGACAAGGAAACAAAAGACTGAACCTGAATGCCTAGCAACAGATTCAGAACCTGATCCGAGACATGTCAACTCATACCACAGAAACCTCCAACAACCAGAGGAGGATGGAACCACTCAAGTACCAGAAGGCGCCATCTTGGTTGTCTGTCACCCCTGCGAGCAACAGCAAACAAACCACAACACTCTACCTGTCTCAACCCAAACTCCAGTTCCTCAACTTCTGGGTGACCTCATCGAGAAAGGTGTGGCAAGGAAGTTATATCTCTCCATCATGCTAGAACACCATGTCAAACTAGAGGCCCTAGTAGACACGGGAGCCAACATCACCCTAATGTCCTCTCAGCTCAGAAGAAATTCAAGAAAGAACCAAAAGAACCAGTGGAACCCTCAGACTTCAAAAGTGTGCACTCAACATTCAAGCCTATTCCAACACGGGACTGCGGTTGGAGAAGGTGGCCCCAATCCATCTGACTGTCGGACCAATGAGCCTTGTACATCCTGTGTACATCTCGCTGTTGGACACATACCCCTTCTCATCGGCAAAGAGCAGCTGAATCGCTTTGAGCCTGTAATAGACTTTAAGCACCTAAAGATATGGGCCCAAGTTTGGGAGCCCCTTCCCTTTCACTCACAATGTTCCACAGAAGCGCAGTGTCAAGTCACAGACACTGGTTCCAGCTCAGAGCGAAATCTCAAGCCCAAGATCAAAGCAAGTCTCAAACTTGGTGCCACATGGCAAGAGTCTTCTCTTCTGTGCACATTCAAAACCATAGAACCAGGCTCAACTGGCTTTCAACTGATGACAGCTATAGACATTCAAGGCATGACAGTACTGAAAACTCAGCCATCAACCTAAAGCTCTTTGGAGCCTTAGAGAAAGACTTTACATGCCACATACCAATATGGAAACAGAATGGGTTCAAAACATGCCTTTATGCAACAACAACTACAGAAAAGTGCAGAAGGACGCAAAGCCTATTATGACCAGAAGACCTCTCACCAAGAACTCAACATTGGAGACAAAGTGTGGTACTAAAGTTTTGTGCAGTCACAACAATCGGGTCCCATTCGCCTGTCAAAGAAGTTCCTGCCTCGCTGGATAGGACCCCATGAAATCGTAGACAAGCTCTCACCTGTTGCATACCGAGTCAAGATGAGCCAAAAGCGCAATGAGCCAGTCCTACATTGGGTCCACCAAAACCAGATAAAAGGGCACTTGTGCTCCAACAGACAAGAAATGGGGGACACCAAAAGTGACTGACACAGATCATTTTCACCACACACTACACCTCATTCAATGAAACACTCAATTGTCTTCATAAACACCTTACTCAGAGTCTTTCAAATGATATGCACCCCCTCTTTTGAGATTGCCCCACTAACAAGAAGTATTTAGTATCCCACCGGTGTCATTACTAATGCTCACTTTCCTTATTCCCTTCCGTCTCTTACACTCTCCACTACTCTCACCTAAACAATCTTAAACCTACAGAAACTTGGTATAAGGCCTGACGATAGGATTGACTCTCTACGTCCACTGTGCAAAAAACGTGGATTGCAGAGTCCCGGGAGCTACCCATCATGGCACTCTCGCAACCGATCAAAAAACTATAACCATGCAGTTGTACATAGATCCTCCATACCGATGATTTAGCTTTCGATCACCTATCAGGCGACGAATCTCAAACAGAATGTGAAAATCTAGAAAATATTTTACAACACTCCATTACCCTTGATCCCGAGTCGAAACAAAGGATCAAGGAGGATGGAACTCGACCAATTTAATTGAGATTATGCCTCTACCCGTGCATTGCACCACCAAAACTAGGGTAATCAAGAAAGTCACCATCATCATCATAATTGTTAATCTGTCGAGCCATAGGCCCACAATATTCAAAAGCGAAATCTTGCACCAGAACTCAGCTAAGTGATGGAGTGTTGTGTTTGTATGTGTGCTTGTCTCTCTCTCTCTCTGCCTATTTTCTCCAGTGCTTGCCGATGTCCTCACCTGGAACATCACCGATCGAAAGGGGGAATATGTAGGATTATCCTTGAACAGTCCATTTCATTAAAAGAACCCAACACTGCATTCCACAGTTCAGAACGATTCCCCATCGAACCATTAGTGCATTATAAAACAAAGTCATGGTGCCAAGATGGCTAAAGGAGATGTCACCCCCTCCTTTCCCTTCTGTGCCTGTCTAATCTTATACCAGCGATGCCAGGACAGCAGGAAAAGATTTCTCTTTGTTCCCCAAACTTAAGACCAAATGGCCAAGAAACCCTGTGGTGACCCCAATGCATAAATCCCCAGCCTTATCAGGAAAGGAAGAATGATAAGGCGTTCCTTAGGCCCAGGATCACCAAAAACCTTAAACCAGGGAACACCTCCTTTCTGCAGCTGTAAATTCCAGAGACTTTGTCTCCAAAACCAATAGACTGAAATTTAACCCACTTGTGGTTTAATACAAACAACGGTCTCAAAATTGCTTCCAATAAGCTGAATTGATTACCAGTATTTACCTTACATAATTAAGTATCATTTATGTTTGATATATCCTGTGGAATTATTTCTGTGTGTTTAACTTCCATTACAGCCTATTCATAGGGTTTTCTACCTCAGTTATAGGAACTAATTACCAGAAGTTGCCTCATACATGTGTATTTGCTGTATTAAGCATGCTTTATATTACTCAAGTTAAATTTGTGTTTTAAACACTTATTACGGCTAAATCCTTATTTACTTCCACCTCAGCTATGGGAAGTATATGTATTTTGGTACCTACTTGATGGGTAAATGATTTCTAGAATTTTGATATAAAGTAGATGTGTATAGGATGCACCATATTCAAACTATTAAGTTTGCTTATTAAAGCGTTTAAACTAAACTCTCAGGAGTTTGGACACACGCGATCATGTGGACATTACGATAATTACATGCAAGAACCGGAGAATGGGGCATAGGTCCCGCCCAGGACAATATCTGATTGGCTGTCGCACTAAGAAGGACGGGTCAGATGGACACGCTTATAACCCAATGACAAGCTTTTTGCCTTTGCTTTTTGCCAAGCTTTTGCAGTGTCTTTGCTCTTGCTTATGTTTTGTGCTGACCTTTCCATCGTCCAGCATGTAATCTTCAAACCACCAAGAGCTCACTCAAAACTCACCAACTCTTCCGTAAGATCCTTTGCTGAACTTGGTCAAAGAAAAATCCTCTCAGAGTTTCTCAAGACTGGTGGAAACTCTGTTGCATTGCAACCATCAATCAAGAAGTCTCGCGAACGAAGCGCCACCCGGCAAAGCCAACCAACCAATCACCATCGAGTGCTGTCTCTCAGAACGCGTCATCGGCCGACTGCCAGCCAAACAGCGCCAGAGATCCTGTCTCCAGCAACGCGCTAACAGGAGCATCCAAACGCAAGTACACAATATCTCCTAATTCTGGCAGAAACTGGTGCAAATCTTATTAAGAAAACGAACTAAGATTAAAGTGCTAGTAGATTGATTCTCTCAGGTTGCGATCAAGAAATAGTGTTTAACGATAGACATTTGGGACTCCATTCACCCTCCGTTAATAACATAACCTTTCTCTGTCACTGTTTGAATGAATGTTTGTGTGTTTTCATTAGTTTAGTTTGTGTGTATTAAAGTAGTTCAATAAAGCCTTGTTTGATTTTACATACCAGTGTCTTGTGCTGTGTGCTTACAAGTTACTGCCTTAAACTGTAGATTCTGTTACCTTGCTCATAATCAGTTATGATAATTTCATGATATTATTACCGTAGGCCACGGGATAATATTTTGTCCAGAATTGATAAAATACCCTAATCTCAATTTATCGGTGGACGAATAGTTGATAAAGTGTTAAATATTAATTCTGAATAATTTGCATACTAATTCGGTTCTTATTCACTGTAGTTCAATCCCCTTTGAGTTATATTGATCTTAATTCCCTTGTTAATCGTACAGTACTGCATGTTTGTTTCCTTACCTGTTTTCTGCTGTTGTGTTCAGAGTTTAGCTTAAACCCTAATTAAACACACCTGATCAGCTAATCAAGTCCTTTAGGCTCATTTCTGAACGCTACCCCTCCTAGAGTTTTCAAGCTAGAACCACCAAACTCAGCCCAGCTATTCAGACTGATCTGTATTAGCGTTAATAGCTATATCTTTTTAGACTGATCCGACTTATAGTTTGTTCATAAAACTGAAGATTAAAAATCATAAAAATCCCATAGACTTACATTGACGGAATGTTCAGATGAGCCAAGCTCCAACTGTCAAAAATTCAAATCTAAACAAACTGAAGCTAACGAGACTCCATTGAGCTTCCCTTCTATGTACTATTTTTAATCCATTTAAACTCATTCAAAGTCATCTATAGACGGTTTCAACGGTAACAACATAAACAAATGTTACTGCGCATGCGCGCTTTTGCGGACCTAACTTAACTTCCGGTGGACTTCCAAATAGAATCAATAACAACAGCCAAGTCCCTCTAGAGTAGATATTTTTTGATAACAAACAAAATATATTTGCTGCGTGGATCAGGAGGACTTAATGAAAATGCTAATTCATTCTTTGCCAGCAGGAGATGTTTTAAAGCAAAGACATAAAGCGCGAGAAATAGAGGTTTCCCCAGTAACAGCTGTAAACAAAGCAGAGCTGGTACGCTCACACGCTGCTTTATCAGGCATATAACATGCAAGTCTTCCTTCAGAAATACAGCGATATAAAAACACCTGTGGCTCGTTTTGATATTTAAACATATAAATGTACGGAATTGTTATTATTAAACGTGCAGTACGAAACGTTACTCATGTTTATTCAACGAAGCCTTTTTGAAAATCGATCAGTTTTAAAATTGTGGCGAGTCTCCAAAAATAAATAAATGTATGGGAAACACATCCCACAGCACAACCACCTGAGCCCAACTTCAGTCTACTCATCACCTTGACTTTAACTGCGTTTGTAGACGGCACCGCTAGGCAGACCGATATACACAACACAGTCCGGAAGTTAACTTAGGTCCAGGTGCGTGCGCCCGATGAAACCGTCTATATAATATTTCTAATCTATCTATCGATCGATCGATCTATCTATCTATCTATCTATCTATCTATCTATCTATCTATCTATCTATCTATCTATCTATCTATCTATCTATCTATCTATCTATCTATCTATCTATCTATCTATCTATCTATCTATCTATCTATCTATCTATCTATCTATCGCCTGACTATTTCTATCTATCTATCTATCTATCTATCTATCTATCTATCTATCTATCTATCTATCTATCTATCTATCTATCTATCGCCTGACTATTTCTATCTATCTATCTATCTATCTATCTATCTATCTATCTATCTGACTTTTCTTTTTTTCTATCTATCTAAGAGAGTATAGGCTGCCTTGTCTCCAAAAATTTGATTGATGAGGGTCATAAAAGCCATAAAAGCCATCTTGTTACAAATTAAATAAAAAGAAAACTAGGTTAATGGTTATTTATCTAAAACAACTAAACAAGTCAAAAACTATCAGATACGTTCCTTAAGCAACACGTGGAAAAGATGTGAGAGCGTGTAGCATTGCAATTTAAAAAGGTGTTTTGTTGCCAGCTAGAAAAGTAAACTAGGTTACAGAGTTTTATAGCATTTGTACCTTACCTCAAACTAAAAAAAGAAGCGAATGTAAAGCAACGATACAAACCAAAAGTTGGCATTTGTCACGATGTTAGAAAAAAGAAAAAAAAGATGGTAGGCATTTACGCGGATCTAAAATAAAAACATCAGACAAGATACTTGTCAAATCTATGCTGTACTTTACCACTAACTACAATTTTAAAAATCAAGACTAGACAGAGAGTTAAACAAAAGTTACTGACAGAGAGTTATACAAAAGATAAAAAGATTTACCAGCAAAGTGTTATGACGTCTTCAGTAGATCGACTCAAACTAAAAAAAAAAAAGAAGATAACTTAAAGCAATGTTACAAACCAAGAAAGTTGGCGTTTGTCATGCAGGGTGAAAAGTTAAAAAAAAAAAAAAAGGAGGTATGCATTTATGCTGATCTCGAAGGAAATAAATCAGACCCCCGAAGATTGTAAAACATCTAAAGGTTTTCGGGGATTGCAACTCGAATGTAAACAAATTAGTTTTGCCGGGGTTCTGGCATTGTAAATGGTGGTGCTGCAGGTCAGCTAAAGTAAAACAAAAAAAATGTGTATTCAGTGATCAAAGGGTGACAATTTCAACTTTATGACATAGGCCTGTGAACGTGAGTGTGGCGGGGGAGGTTTGGTTTAGCGAGGTCTGCGACAGGAGAGCGAGTGAGGAGATGAGCGGTGGTAAGTGGGGCAAGTGTTAAACGATTAGCACCTGGCTCTCATTGCAGTGATTGGCATGGGGAACTGGTATTTAGGCCGGCTCAGGACTGGCGAGATCAGAGAGAGCTGGAAACTCGTGGGAGTGAGAAGCTGCCGAGCTGCAAACACAGAGACGAAGACTACAGTAGTGCGAAGTAGAGAAATATTGTGAAGTGCATGCGCATGTGGCGCGATTGTTTATTTGTTTTATTGTTGAGTAAAGTATCCCACGAGTCTCAGCACGCCGACCCCGGTCTCCTTCCTCTCTACACGAACAAACTTGGTTACAGCGAGGTTAGCTGAAAGTTCATTTACTGATCAAAAGGATGTGAGATCTTTTAACAAGTCAGATCATATAGGAAGATGTTGTTTAATTCGAGTTAATTTAGTTTTAGTTACATTTATAATTTTTTTAACCCCTAGATCTTTCAACCTCAACATAAACGTACTGAGAATGCAAACAAGTACACAAACACAAGCATACAAGCACAAACAAACGTAAACACACACACAAACATAAACATACAGATAACATGAACATGTAACCAAACAAATACAAATATACACTCAAACAAATACATAAATACACAAACAAACAAAATAGGTCACAAACATGAAAATACCTATATTAGATTGAAAATGAGTTGTCATAAGTTTTCTTTGAAACCAAAAGTGTTTGTTGCTACAAATGTCTCGCAGAACTTTTTTACAACAGATTAGATGTTCTTTCTCATTTTACAATTGGTGTTGTTAACCATGCTGTTTAAAATAGTTTAAAAAAGTATTCTTTTTTAGCTTTCATGTAGGATTCATGTCCGCACTCACGTGTTTTCAGTAAGAGTCCAGAGACAAATGAAAATAGATGCGTAAAGAAAAAAAAAACCTTTTCTCTTTAAGATGTTTTTGATGACAGACTAAATGCTTTAGATTGTTTAAAACAATTGAGTTTGTGCATTTCTCTTGAATATGTATACAGTAACTGATGAGTACATGAAGCAGAAGAAATACATAATCTCATAAACGCATTGTGGTTGATGTTAAACAATAAAAAAATACTTATTTATATATCATAACTTACTTTCTTTTCAAAACACAATAAACATTCTTATGACTTTTTTTACTGGGAACAACCGGTTTGGTTGGAAAAAAATAAAATAAATAAAAACATATTATGTTTCTTGGTTAGAATGCTTATAGTTTGTAGTAAAATCACATATATAAGCTAAAACATTTTTCTGTCAAGCAGCTTTCACACACACAAGGACCATTTGTTTTGTTTTTTTGTTTTTTTGTCACTTAAGTTTTGTTTTAACATTTAACTGTAGCTGAGACCTTGGTGGAATTATTTTACGCACAGTTTTGGGGAGGTTACTATTGCCTTGTAATAGGTTATAGATCACAAATTACCCTATTTAAAATCTAAAAGATAGTGTAACTATTTCAATTTCTTGAAAAAAGTAATGTAACTGATAACATTTGATTACATGTTTTAAGACTTGTAAGGTTTTCAACTGTTAATCTTTTGAAACATTTAAACAGGCCGGGGTTAACATTAGAGTACTCAACAGCTAATGATGGTCAGACTTTTCAAAATCCTTCATTACTTAAATTAGGATTGTAATCATTTCATTTCAAAGCACAACCACCACAAAATCAGATTTGCTTGGAGATTGATCTGAGATTAAATACATATTTAAAAACACAACAAGAAAGTTATGATACTGTTTTGAAATCAAGTTTTTGCACGCCTATGAAGGGAAATGACACGGCATCTAATAATGGGTTGGTAAAACAGTTCAATTTAACAAATAAATATACATCAGCCAAATAGGAAATAAGCATATGTCTTTAACTCCTGAAACATCCGACTCATATTTTAGAGTAGTTAAGGTAGTTTATGAAATATATCAATTAAATCTGTACGTGTGTGAAAGAATATTCAGTTGTAACATTTTTATAATCATCTGCAGTTTAATTATTTTTTCTCAGTGACTGTAACTGATTACATTTATTTTTGTAATCAAATGATATAATTTAGTTATATGTAACTAGTTGACCATAAAAATGATTATGCATTCTAACAATAATAGATGGTGAAAGAGTTCATTAACCTCTTTAACTTTAAAAATGCGGACAATGTCGCTTAACACTAGTTTTGTCTTTTGCTCATAAAACAACCCAGACCCCGACTTGAAAGCTCCGTAACAAGTATAGCAATTGCAGAAATGTATTATAGAGATGCAGTAAGATAAACTCTGGATGCACGATTGACCGACTTATCACATGTTTACCATATTATTACAATGCCCTGCTTACCTAGTTTTATGATGAAATATGTCTGTAAAAATAAACAAACATACAAACAATCTCCAGAATATGGCTGATGATGGGGTTCATCATTTCATGATAAAGACAGACTGGATATTCAGACCACAGCAGCAGGACATGATTGTCTTTTTCTAAAGATAAAGACAATTTATGCCTTTAACTGTCATTTTGCATTATTGACACACTGTTTTCCTAATGAATGTTGTTCAGTTCAGGGAACTACAATACCCAGCATACCTCAGACTTCAAACATGGCTGTTGTGGACCCCAAAATACTCATATTGTACGTGGCAACACTCTAAATCAATTGGACAGTTCGGTGCAATGATCCGATTCATATGAGGTATTAGTTAAATGTATTAAATTGAACCCCTTTGTAAAACAAAAACATATAATACATGTAATAACAATAAAATAATTGTTAACACATATTTAGACTAAACGATTATATTCAAGAATAATACGATATACATGTGCTAAAACAGGCTTGAAGTGCTGGCTATGTTGTAATGGAGAAACCATTGTTCTGTTATCTTGTGAAGCATTGGGCGTTAGGATTCGTGTGTTCCTGAAACAAAATAATTGTCTTTATCTTTAGAAAAAGACAATCGTGTCCTGCTGCTGTGGTCTGAATATCCAGTCTGTCTTCATCATGAAATGATGAACCCATTCACCAGCCCCAGTCTGGAGATTATGTGTATGTTTGTTTATTTTTACAGACATATTTCATCATAAAACTAGGTAAGCAGGGCATTGTAATAATATGGTAAACATGATAAGTCGGTCAATCGTGCATCCAGAGTTTATCTTACTGCATCTCTATAATAAATTTCTGCAATGGCTATACTTGTAACGGAGCTTTCAAGTCGGGGTCTGGGTTGTTTTATGAGCAAAACCTTGTTTGCCAAAACTAGTGTTAAGCGACATTGTCCGCATTTTTAGAGTTAAAGAGGTTAATGAACTCTTTCAACATCTATTATTGTTAGAACGCATAATCAGTGTTAGAGGTCAACTAGTTACATATAGCTAAATTATATCATTTGATTACAAAAATAAATGTAATCAGTTACAGTCACTGAGATAAAATACTTAAATTGCAGTTTATTATGAAAATGTTACATCTGAATATTTTTTCACACACGAACGGATTTAATTGATATATTTCATAAACTACCTTAACTACTCTAAAATATGAGTCAGATGTTTCAGGAGTTAAAGACATATGCTTATTTCCTATTTGGCTGATGTATATTTATTTGTTAAATTGAACTGTTTTACCAACCCGTTATTAGATGCCGTGGCATTTCCCTTCATAGGCGTGCAAAAACTTGATTTCAAAACAGTATCATAGCTATTAAACTTTCTTGTTGTGTTTTTAAATATGTATTTAATCTCAGAACAATTTCCAAGCAAATCTGATTTTGTGGTGGTTGTGCTTTAAAATGAAATGATCACAATCCTAATTTAAGTGATGAAGGATTTTGAAAAGTCTGACCGTCATTAGCTGTTGAGTACTCTAATCTTAACCCCCGGCCTGTTTACATGTTTCAAAAGATTAACGGTTGAAAACATTACAAGTCTTAAAACATGTAAGCAAATGTTATCAGTTACATTACTTTTTTAAAGAAATTGAAATAGTTACACTACCTTTTAGATTTTAAATAGGGTAATTTCTGATCTATAACCTATTGCAAGACCATAGTAATCTCCCAAAAACTGTGTGTAAAATAATTCCACCAAGGTCTCAGCTACACCTTGTTGGCAGTTTTGTGAGTAGTGCTTGTGAAAGCTACTTGAAAGAAAAATGTTTTAGCTTATATATATACAAACTATAAGCATTCTTACTAAGAAACATAATATGTTTTTATTTTATTTATTTTTTTCCAACCAAACCAGTTGTTCGCGGTTAAAAAAGTCATAAGAATGTTTATTGTGTTTTGAAAAGAAAGTAAGTTATGATATATAAATAAGTCTTTTTTTATTGTTTAACATCAACCACAATGCGTTTATGAGATTATGTATTTCTTCTGCATCATGTACTCATCGGTTACTCTATACATATTTAAGAGAAATGCAAAAACTCAATTGTTTTAAACAATCTAAAGCATTTAGTCTGTCATTAAAAACATCTTTAAGAGAAAAGGGGTTTTTTTTTCTTCACACATCTATTTTCATTTGTCTCTGGACTCTTACTAAAAACACTTAAGTGCGGACATGAATCCTACATGAAAGCTAAAAAAGAATACTTTTTTAAACTATTTTAAACAGCATGGTTAACAACACCAATTGTAAATTGAGAAAGAATGTCTAATCTGTTGTAAAAAGTTCTTTGAGACATTTGTAGCAACTTTTGGTTTCAAAAAACACTTTTGGTTTCAAAAAAAACTTATGACAACTAATTTTCAATCTAATATAGGTATCTTCGTGTTTGTGACCTATTTTGTTTGTTTGTGTATTTATGTACTTGTTTGAATGTATATTTGTATTTGTTTGGTTACATGTTCATGTTTTCTGTATGTTTACGTTGTGTGTGTGTGTGTGTGTGTGTGTGTGTGTGTGTGTGTGTGTGTGTGTGTGTGTGTGTGTGTGTGTGTGTGTGTGTGTGTGTATGTGTGTGTGTGTTTACATTTGTTTGTGATTGTATGCTTGTGTTTGTGTACTTGTTTGCATTCTCAGTACGTTTATGTTGAGGTTGAAAGATCTAGGGGTTAATAAATAAATGTAACTAAAATAAACTAAATTAACTTGAATTAAACTACATCTTCCTATATGGTCTGACTTGTTAAAAGATCTCACATCCTTTTGATCAGTAAATGAACTTTCAGCTAACCTCGCGTTCACAGGCCTATGTCATAAAGTTGAAATTGTCACCCTTTGATCACTGAATACACACAAAAAAAAAGAAGTAACTTTAGCTGACCTGCAGCACCATTATTTACCACGCCACAACCACGGCAAAACTAATTCGTTTACAGACGAGTTGCAATCCCCGAAAACCTTTAGATGTTTTACATTTAGATGTTTTGCTGACATGGTCATAACATTAAACACAAAGACATCAGATGCCAGACACCAGACGCGTTTCTATGCAAGACTTGAGATGAAATATTTAGCCTTTCGTGTAATGTTGTAAAAGTTTCTTTGGCAAGAAAATCCCATCTTGTCTTACCACATTCATTCCTGTTTAATATTTGTATGCGTCTACAGGGTTTAAACTGATATAGCAATGCCAGAAGTTAATATTGACAACATAAAATACATATTAAAGGATTTAGGCTACTAAAGTATGTGTGAGTGACTTAATAAAATAAAATAAAATAAAACGACACTTTTTTTCCAACAAGGACTTTTAAAAAAGAAAAATCATATAGGTTAACCTAATTTTAAAGTAAAAACATCGGTTGCTTTGAACATTAACATAGAAAGGCATACATTACTGGTAGATTTACAAATGCGGTCTGAGACTACACTCATTTTTTGCTAACACTCGGTACATCATAAAACAAAATAAATGTAAAATAAATAAAACAACATTTAAGAAAAAATAAAAAGTAAAATATTTATAAAGATAAAGAAAAAGTAGGGAGTAACAGACTTTCACATTAAGAAACCAAAGTCAATCTAATGAAGAATACAAAAATCTTGCTTTGGGACTTTTCATTCCTTTAAACGTCTCCAAATACATTACAAATTCCTCTTTAAACGCCACTAAACATGGGGGAGTTTTGAAAAACATAAATTTATGAATGTAGAATTTCATGCCAGAAGTTAACCCTCTGGAGTCTAAGGGTATTTTTGGAGCCTGGAGAAGTTTTGTCATGCCCTGACATTTGTGCTTTTTTCAGTTTCTTATAAATATCTAAATTATTAAAGTCTAATCTCACTGTAATCAGCACAAACTGGGCTATAATAATATGTGAGCAGCATGTATGTACATGATTTTGTTTTTGAGAAAAAAAATGTTATGCGTGGTTAGTGAAAAACTAAAAATGTTAAAACACTTGAATAAGGCAAAAAAAAAAAACACATAAAGAACAATGGTTCCCGGGATTTTTGAGAACTGGAGCTTGTAGCCTAGAATTTTTCTTTCTAAATTATGTGAAAATCATCTTGTTTACCCTGTAGAAAACAATATATTGACTTAAATTTTCTAAGACACTTTTTGTTGGTAAAAGTCATATGCAAGTAGGCGTCAACTATCATGAATATCATTGTGATTTACACCTGAGAAGACAAAGGCCCGCATAATGAGCTGCATAATGAGCCTTTCAGTCAGCTGTGCCACTGTGAGGGAGGTGTTAAAAGAAAGAATGTGAGAACAAAATAATTTTATATAATTTTATGTTTGTAGTTTATTTAGAATATATTTAATTATCCCACAACATAATTTAATATCCAGTTGGGGGAGCAGTTAAACAGTTTATTAGGAACAATCAAAGCTGACTTTCAAACTAATTTTTTGCACCATTACTCAAGTCACACAATCCTTCAGAAATCCTTTTAACAATCTGATTTTCTACAAAAAAAACAAACAAACAAAAAAAACATTTATTGTTATTATTATTATTATTATTACCATTATTATTATTATTAATGTTGAAAAGAGCTGAGAATATTTTTCAGGTTTTTTAGGGGGGGATCAATTAAAAGAACACCATTTTTTGTTACATTTCTTACAGTTACATTTATTTGTTACATTTATATTATTTACATCAAGCTTTTGAATGGTATAGTATTGTATATTGTTATTGAAACTTCATAATGTTTCACTTGATTATACATTTAGTCAGGAATTATAGTTTGGAAAAAGTCTAACTAGTAAAATGTTTACAGGTTATGTGAAAACTAGTACAACTATATAAATAAATAAAAAGAGACTTACTCATGTTTATGATCTCTGCTGAATAAAATGCTTCATTCTTTTTTTTCTGAGGAAATCCATTTCTCAAATCCTCAACCACATCACATCTTTTTGGGGTGAATTATGTCTTATTCCTCTCATCGCGAAGCAAACAGTAAAATAAAAACTTGAACAGTCTCTCTGCGTTGTCTTCTTCTGTGTGGGCCTATTCAAGCCGCGCGCTTCAGTTTGAATCTGAATATTGCGTTCAGCGCGGGGCGTGGTCACATTAGATATAATGAAGGGAGACATGAAAAACATCGCGTTGTTTTCATATGGATTACTTTATCACAGAATATCTGTTTATGGCTTGTTTAGTTTAAAAGTAGACGTGTCAAGCTTTCTATAGATATCTCTCTCATGTCTCTTCGTTGAGTATTCACGGAGTAACAGTTCATTTTAATGACGTGTTTGAAAATGAAGATCAGCGCAGACAAAGGCTGCAGACAGCACACCTTGTTTGTTATCTTTATTTTATAAATACACAAAGTTTTGTTGTTATTATATCTGTATCCAAAAAAAAGTAGACCCTTTACAGATTCGATTGATGTATTGTTCTTTACTGGGTTATCAGGAGAAAATGACTCATAACGCGTATCCGCGTTAATCGACTTCAGAGGGTTAAAGCCTGAACAGTTTATTGAAAGGATGATAGTGTTTGGTAGATGAGGGAGGAATGGCAGTCCAGGATTAAGCCACAGGCACACAGACACACTCCAGAGCCACCAGGTGCAGAAAGGGAGTTGGTTTTCCAAAGTATCCACTTGACGACGAGATAATCCTTCCAAGAGGCAAGAGAGAGTCAGGTTTAGTCAACACATGTACTCAAGGTTGCATAGACGAGACTGGACAGTGTCTTGGTGCTTGTGGCTGGCTTATGTAGTGAGTGCGTGATGAGGGATGACAGGTGCTGCAAATCAAAAGTCAGGTGATTGTGATCGGGGATAATTGGTTGTGAGTGTGAATCCTGTAGTGTGGAGGGAGACGGAGTTGGAAGGCTACCGGATTGACCTCCTTGACGATGGTGAATGGTCCAATGAACTTGGGACTAGGCTTCCGACAGGGCAGGTGGAGACGGATGTTCTGTGTCGATAGCCAGACCTTGTCCCCGACTTTGAAGTTGGGGGTCGGGGCACATCTGGTGTCCACCTGCCGCTGGTGGCGACGAACAGCTGCCTGGAGATGATGGTGCGCTAGAACCTTGGAGTCCTAGAACCTTTTGCTCTCTCGGAACCAGTGCTGAACAGATGGTACTTCGCTGGATTCCTCGGCCCACAGGAACATAGATGGCTGGTAGCCAAGCACGCACTGAAATGGGGAGAGGCCGGTGGTCTGTTGGGAAAGAGAGTTCTGTGCGTACTCGGCCTAAGGTAGGAACTGGATCCAAGAGTCCTGGTGGCTATGGCAGACAGTTCAGAGGAAGCAACTTACTTCCTGGATCTTTATCTCTGTCTGGCCGTTGGTCTGGGGGTGATAGCCTGAGGAGAGACTTATGGACACATCCAGAAGTTTGAAGAATGATTTCCACACTCGAGAGATGAATTGTGGGCCTCTATCTGATACAATGTCCTCAGGGATGCCGAAATATCTGAACACATGTTGAAATATAAAAGTTCCACTTTCCATGGCAGTCAGCAATCCCTTCAGGGGTATCAGTCTAAGCATCTTCGAAAAATCGGTCTACCACCACGAATATGCAGGTGTTACCTCAAGATGGGGACAAATCTGTGGTGAAGTCCACTCCGAGATGTGACCAAGGACGACGGGGAATATGAAGAGGACAGAGTTTTCCAGAGGGCAGATGTTTAGGTGTTTTTGCAATCACACACTCCTTACACCCCCACACAAACCTTCTGATGTACTCTGCCATGTGGGGCCATCAGAAGCGATGTTTTAGCAGCGAGAAGGTTTGATGGATGCCGGAATGACCAGTGCCTGGAGAGACATGAGCTTCGGTTATTAGCGGTGTCCGATGTTGCAAGGGTACATACTTGTGACCAACTGTACAACCCGGCGGAGCATTCGGTGTGTCAGGGATGGTGTCTTCCTCACTCCACTCTATGGGACAGACAAAGAACCTTTCGGGCAGGATGGTTTCGTGAGGTGAGGTGTCATCCTCTGAGGTAAACAGTCTAGACAGGGCATCTGCCTTACAGTTCTTATTACCCGGGTGATATGAGATGGTAAAATTAAAACGGGTGAAAAAGAGGGCCCATCTGGCTTGTGAGGGTTTAGTCTCTTTGCCTCACATAGATATTGCAGGTTCTTATGATTGGTCAGTACCGCAAACGGGTGACGCGCACCCTCAAGCCAGTGTCGCAACTCCTCAAGAGCCAGTTTGATCACTAACAGCTCCCGATATCCGATGTCATAATTCTTCTCCACGGGGTTGAACTTGTAGGAGTAGTAAGCACAAGGATGAAGAAGAGACGGGTTCCCCTGCTGCTGGGAAAGGACAGCTCCAACAACTGTAGAGGAGGCATCGACTTCAACAGTGAAAGACGTATTAGGGTTGGACACATCGTAGCCAAGAAATTTGATCGCGATTTAGCAGACTTCGAAATATGGTGTGCATAAAGTCTTGAAACATGGACGGTGCATTGACAAGGCCATACAGCATCACCAAGTACTCAGTGGCCAGTAGGGGTCACAAAAGCAGTCTTCCACTCGTCAATATTATGTTTTTTGATCAGATTATAGGCGCTGCGTAAATATAGCTTTTTAAAATTGTTAGCACCACAGAGCTGCTCTAAGGCCGCTGGGATGAGGGGAAGAGGATAGCAAAACTTCTTGGTGATGCCATTCAACCCTCTGTAGTCTATGCAGGGTCAAAGTCCTCCATCTTTCAGCAGCAGCAGCAGGGGAAGTCAATGTTCGTATGTACCCTTGTATGGATTCGGATACCCTTGTGTATCCAAATCCAGTTGAGACATGAATAGTTTGTTGGTCCGGGCTTCTGTCAAAATGCCTTGCTGATGCTAGAGGTCAGAGAAGAATGGGCCAACTGATTCAAGCTGATAGAAGAGCAACTTTGACTGAAATAACCACTCGTTACAACAGAGGTATGCAGCAAAGCATTTATGAAGCCACAACACGCACAATCTTGAGGCGGATGGGCTGCAACAGCAGAAGACCCCACCGGGTACCACTCAACTCCAATACAACTAATAAAAAAGAGGCTACAATTTGCACAAGCTCACCAAAATTGGACAGTTGAAGACTGGAAAAATGTTGCCTGGCTGATGAGTCTAGATTTCTGTTGAGAAATTCAGATGGTAGAGTCAGAATTTGGCGTAAACCGAATGAGAACATGGATCCATCATGCCTTGTTACCACTGTGCAGGCTGGTGGTGGTGTAATGATGTGGGATACACAACGGTCTACACCATTTTCTTGGAACACTTTAGGCCCCTTAATGCCAATTGGGCATCGTTTAAATGCCACGGCCTACCTGAGCATTGTTTCTGACCATGCCCATCCTTTTATGACCACCATGTACATGTACCATGTACCATGCTACTTCCAGCAGGATAATGCACCATGTCACAAAGCTCGAATCATTTCAAATTGGTTTCTGGAACATGACAATGAGTTCACTGTACTAAAATGGCCCCCACAGTCACCAGATCTCAAACCAATAGAGCATCTTTGGGATGTGGTGGAATGGGAGCTTCGTGCCCGGGATGTGCATCCCACAAATTTCCATCAACTGCAAGATGTTATCCTATCCACATGGGCCAACATTTCTAAAGAATGCTTTCAGCACCTTGTTGAATCAATGCCGCGTAGAATTAAGGCAGTTCTGAAGGCGAAAGGGGGTCAAACACAGTATTAGTATGGTGTTCCTAATTATCCTTTAGGTGAGTATATATATATATATACTTCCAGAACCAGTGGCCATTTCCATTTTGCAACTATAACTCCAAAAACATCAGCATCTCATGGCACCAGTCATCACCATACTGGAGAAATAGTGACCCTTAAAAGACCACCTCATCTGTCAAACATGGTCATTATAGTTTCACTATGCTGAATAAACTTCATCTTAGGATTCCTGTGTGTTTATATGTAAAGGATGTTTAACATGTCCCTGACTCTGACACTTTGCACAGGTTAAAACAAAGAGAGCCATAGAGCAACTATACTATACACTGCCCTTCAAAAGTTTGGAAACACCCCTGGCAAAATATATTTTGGATGATAAAATATGTATTTGGTGCAAACACAGTACATCAATGTACCTTGACATTATCATTAAAGACCAGCAATATTGTTAAAATATATCATTTTAATTTTAATTACATAATAATGGCAATATATACGTCAAAGACATGCCCCATGGCCAGCTGTGATGTCTTGTTACTGGTTTAAACCTAGCCCAGGTTTTTAAAAGATTTTTGGGTCAGCACACCTTAATAGCTTCAACGATTGATTGCTAATTAAGTTTAGAAACAATGAACCAATTAGAACACAAGCTGTAATAGGTGCTAAAAGTGGATATTTTGATGAATCGAAAGATTTAAGTATTTTTTATGTAATACTATTTATGTAATAAAATATATTTTGTAGTTTGTGTTGTCCCTTATCAGTGCAAAATTATCACAAATTAAAAAAGGATTCATGCTAATATTGTCCAAAACCCCACTTTTCTAGGGCGTTTCCAAACTTTTAGAGGGCAATCTATGTAAGAGTGAAACAAATTACAACTTTGTCATTCTTTGTTAAATGGTGACTTCATATACACATCCCACAACAGCTCTGCCTAGCTTCAGTCTGAAACGAAGTCAAATTATCCAAAATAACTTAAAGTTCCTGTGGGAGGTGCAGGGCCTTTCCAAGGATGGAACTGGTTCAGGTGTCGTTAGATGGCCTAAATGTGAACTTGATATAAGAGTATAAGGGTATTTTTAAGGCATTATAATGAATTCATAATGCAATATAAAAAAAGTATAATATGTTATATCAATTTATGAATAGTCATAACAACAATTATAATACATATTTGTGGTTATAAGTTTAAGAGTATGATTATTTATAACACACAATGAACTCCTATTAAATCAACTTCATTTACAGTATAATGGACTGTATCATGTCTTGACAAAGTTTATTTCAGATCTGCACAGTATCTTACTACAGCTTGAGAGTGGTTAGAGAGTGGTTAGAGCTAATGTTAATTAATTGATGTGACCTTAATACTCCAACTGAAAAAAAAAAAAGTTTTATATGGTTACATCTTATATTGATGGTCCCCTTAATCAATCGACTGTAAGCAACTTTCAAATAACTCTCATTAAAGTATTCGTATGCTCAAGAATGGTTGAATCTAGTATGGTGGAATACGATGATGTACTTGCAAAGACACTTATATTCAGTTTATCTGTTGATTGACCATCAAAACAAAGTGTTAGCATATGTCTACAATAGCAGACATAGTAATACGCTAATGACTGTTAGTTGACGTAGTTGCAGAGTTACTTATCAACAGCTGTCTAAAAGGTTACAATCAAAATAATCAGACTAATATTACAATACAAATAGTTCAAAGCAAATGTGTCATATTACACATTCATCTTATCTTATGATCATTTTAGATCAATTTTTATTATTATTATTATTATTATTATTATTACTACTACTACTACTACTTATAAGTGGTATTTGACCGTTTAAGTAAAGTAGCATCAGAAAAATGGCAAGATATGAGACTTATAATACATTATAACTATGAGAAGTATAATCCGTTGTAAAAGTGGATGCAACGTGTTCATTGTGTTATAAATCATCATACTCTTAAAAGCTATAGGGCCCTATCATACACCAGGCGCAATGCTACGCAAGGTGCAGCGCAAGTGTGTTTGCTAGTTTCAGTCCGGCGCCATTCCATTTTCCCATCCAGTGCTACGTCGTTTAATTAGCAGCTGCATTTGTGCCCATTTGTGCGCCCATGGGTCTAAAAAAGAGGTGTGTTCAGGCGCATTGCTAGGGCATTGCTATTTTAAGGAGCTGAAAATAGACTGTGCCATAGACCAACTCAAACCTGGTCTAAAGTCAATGGCGCAATATTTTTTTAATTATTTAAAGAGCGCGTTGGTAGAAAATGCAGCTCTGGGCGGGTCACAGTGTGCGTTGACTTTGCTTATTACACACAGGGATGCATCACACAAACATGCAAAATATTAAAAACAAAAGGATTACAGTGTAAAAGAATATTACTGTGTAGGCTACATAAATATAAAAATATAATGATGGATAGTCATTGCATGTATTAGAATTTGGCTACCTATTTGCAATTCAACCTATTATACTACTTATAATGATGAATGAAATTGACGATTTAATTGAACAAACGTGCCAATACACACATATATATTAACTCACTCATCGCGCGGAGCTTTGGTGGATTCCTGCTTGTCCCATAGATGATCTGCTTGCTCGCTTTAACTTGTCACACGAGCAGATCGGTTTCTTCTAGGGCTGTAGCTATCGAATATTTTAGTAATCGAGTATTCTACCAAAAATTCTGTCGATTAATCGAGTATTCGGATAAAATGTGTTTTTGCTTAATTAAAGTGTAATATTAATTATGCAAGAGAAAATAAGACTCCTGGGTCTCTTAAAATGAACTGCTAAGTTTCCTTTTTTAGAAAAAAAATATTTTTATTTTTTAAATGCATAGAATGCAATGCATACATCAAAAATAAGCATTTAATTATTACCCATTGTTTCTCTGTCTGTACTTGTACTGTGAACAATAAAGTTGACAGATGAATTAAGTGCATTTAAGTGCCATTCAGTTGTGGTTTTAAATAAAGCATTTTCTGAGATGCACATTAAACATTAACCACATAAAACATTCATTTAATTTATCTTTTAATTATTGAAAATTAACCTAACTTTTTGGTAAACAAAGGCGATTTACTATTAAAAATAAAACATGGAAGAAATGTTGTGAGATTAAACCTTAAAATTTTTTTTTTTTTTAGTAGTAGGCTATGTACATTCTGCTTAACAATATTCTTTAACCAGACTTTTATTTTGACGGGTTGACGTAACTTTACAGTTCTGTGTATGTGATGTGATGCTAGTTTTACTCAAATCAAACGGTCAAATGCTCATGAAGTGACAGTCAGAGCAGTTCTGCAGATGTTGTTCATGTGTTCACGTCCTTGTAGTGAGACAGCAGAAGCTGAAATTACCGGAGCTTCACGCGCGCTTCAGTGTGTTTAATAAAGGAAGACGCGCTTCTGCTCCATTCATTAACAGAGACACGCAGAACATGCAGGATTCATATTTAAATAGACTGTTCCGGCTTAATATTTACAGATATTAGTCCATATCGTGATTTGATGCAAGTGCAATTACCTATTTTTGATTAATTCAGTCAAAATGTGGCAAATTCCGTGCCATTCCGCGGTAAACTCTAAATTCCGTTTTTATAACTGGATTCCGCGATTCCCTCCGCGTTTTCTGCATCGCGGAAATCATAGGGCCCTAGTTGTGGTATACCAGCTCTAACTTGCAGTGGACACACACCACGAAGTTCTCTTTACGTTTGCCCGCGCCCTCAAATCAAAACACTGCTGACTCCTTGCAGTATGTGATTTCGGATGCAGCGCTTGTGTGTCCTTCCGCTTTGTGGGAGACGTAGACGTGTTGTGTCACGTTAAAAAAATCATCGCGAAAGAACCTGACGTGAGATTTAAAATAAATTAAAAGAGGCTTTCGAGGCAGAGGAATTTGCCTCGATAATTTTTTGTAATCAAGTAACTCGAGTTACTCGAGGAATCGTTTCAGCCCTAGTTTCTTCGCTTGAGAAGCGTTCAGCAAAAGTGTATGGTGGAGGAGAAAGAGTTGCAGGCCAGATGGGGAAAGGCTGGACGTTACATCACTGAAAAAATAATGGACATTAACAAACAAACAATAAAGTTCTAAAAAAAAAATTAGCACTTAAAGGTGCAATGTGTAAATACACCGATCTATTTACAATATTGCAATATAATATACATAAATTTGTTTTCAGACATAGTATATAAAGACCTTACTTAATGACTCTTTATGTTTTTAGTACCTTAGATTAAGCAATTTATATCTACATACACCATAGGTCCCCTTGTCACTGTTCATGAATTCGCTGTCACTCTCGGCTTGTTTAGTGTGCAGGTGTGTGTCTGTGGGCATGGTCCTTGATCACGTCTGATTACAGCACCACCTGCGTCCCATTGTGTGTGTCTATTTAAGCGCAGTAACTGGTGTCTCATGTTGTCAGATCGTTGTGGTTCTTCCCTGCGTTCTGTCTGTTCTCCTGGCTGTCTTGTATTGTGGATTCCCCCTGTTGTTCGTCGAGTCTTCTTGTTCCCTGCCCTGGAATCACGAGCACCTTCACCGGGAGATACAGCACTGGATCACTGAGGGTCATCACTGTTGTCCACTGAGGTCCCTGCATCACCCACCAGCAGAGCTTGTGATCGTCGCCACTCTCCCTCTGTGTCTGGAACTTACTTATTGTCTGTTTATCTGACCTTCTTCTTATATTGTTATTAAACCGCCTTGCATTTGCATCCTGTCTCTGAGTCATGATAGAACGATCTCACCATATCATGGATGCAGCAGGCGCTAACGGCTGGAACGAGTTTGCCTCTCGTAGCATGGTGAGGATGGATCAACAAGAGGAAAGCATTGCCAACACAGGTCGGGCGATCCAAGCTCTTGTGGCGCAGGTGTCTGAGCTCACCATCTGAGAGGACCCGCTACGCCACCCCCACCGCCAGTACTACCAGTTTCTCCCGAGCCGCCTCATCAACACGAGCCCCATTTACCCAGACCAGAGGGATACACAGGTGAGCCCAAGTATGGCAGAGCATCCCTTACCCGTTGCTCGATGTATTTCTCATTGCAACCGCAGACATTTCATCAGGAGAAAACCAAGGTGGCGTTTGTCCACTCCCTTCTGTCAGGCAAGGCAGCTCTGTGGGGAACGGCATTGTGGGGAAATCAGGACCCATGCTGCACCTAGTTCCAGGCACTCTCTGAGTAGATGACGAGGGTCTTCGATCATGCGGGTAGGGAGGCGGCCAGACTACTCGCTGATCTCTGCCACAGGGAGCGCTCGGTGTCGGAGTACTCCATCCAGTTCCGCACCCTGGTAGCAGAGTGGCATTCGAACGAGGAGGCGCAGTGGGACCGGTTCCTGCATGGGCTGGCTGACCGTGTCCAGAGGGAAATCTACAGTCGTGGCCAAAAGTTTTGAGAATTACATAAATATTGGAAATTGGAAAAGTTGCTGCTTAAGTTTTTATAATAGCAATTTGCATATACTCCAGAATGTTATGAAGAGTGATCAGATAAACTGCATAGTCCTTCTTTGCCATGAAAATTAACTTAATCCCAAAAAAACCTTTCCACTGCATTTCATTGCTGTCATTAAAGGACCTGCTGAGATCATTTCAGTAATCGTCTTGTTAACTCAGGTGAGAATGCTGACGAGCACAAGGCTGGAGATCATTATGTCAGGCTGATTGGGTTAGAATGGAAGACTTTACATGTTAAAAGGAGGGTGATGCTTGAAATCATTGTTCTTCCATTGTTAACCATGGTGACCTGCAAAGAAACGCGTGCAGCCATCATTGCGTTGCATAAAAATGGCTTCACAGGCAAGGATATTGTGGCTACTAAGATTGCACCTAAATCAACAATTTATAGGATCATCAAGAACTTCAAGGAAAGAGGTTCAGTTCTTGTAAAGAAGGCTTCAGGGCGTCCAAGAAAGTCCAGCAAGCGCCAGGATCATCTCCTAAAGAGGATTCAGCTGTGGGATCGGAGTGCCACCAGTGCAGAGCTTGCTCAGGAATGGCAGCAGGCAGGTGTGAGCACATCTGCATGCACAGTGAGGCGAAAGACTTCTGGAAGATGGCCTGGTGTCAAGAAGGGCAGCAAAGAAGCCACTTCTCTCCAAAAAAAACATCAGGGACAGATTGATCTTCTGCAGAGTATAGTGAATGGACTGCTGAGGACTGAGGCAAAGTCATATTCTCCGATGAAGCCCCTTTCCGATTGTTTGGGGCATCTGGAAAAAGGCTTGTCCAGAGAAGAAAAGGTGAGCGCTACCATCAGTCCTGTGTCATGCCAACAGTAAAGCATCCTGACACCATTCATGTGTGGGGTTGCTTGTCATCCAAGGGAGTGGGCTCACTCACAATTCTGCCCAAAAACACAGCCATGAATAAAGAATGCAACCAAAACACCCTCCAACAGCAACTTCTTCCAACAATCCAACAACAGTTTGGTGAAGAACAATGCACTTTCCAGCACGATGGAGCACCGTGCCATAAGGCAAAAGTGATAACTAAGTGGCTCGGGGACCAGAATGTTGAAATTTTGGGTCCATGGCCTGGAAACTCCCCAGATCTTAATCCCATTGAGAACTTGTGGTCAATCCGCAAGAGGCCGGTGGACAAACAAAAACCCACTAATTCTGACAAACTCCAAGAAGTGATTATGAAATAATGGGTTGCTATCAGTTAGGATTTATAACACAACAGAAGTTAATTGAGAGCACGCCCAGTCGAATTGCAGAGGTCCTGAAAAAGAAGGGCCAACACTGCAAATACTGACTCTTTGCATAAATTTCATGTAATTGTCGATAAAAGCCTTTGAAACGTATGTAGTGCTTGTAATTATATTTCAGTACATCACTGAAACAACTGAAACAAAGATCTAAAAGCATTTTAGCAGCAAACTTTTTGAAAACTAATATTCATATAATTCTCAAAACTTTTGGCCACGACTGTACATGCTGGACCTTCTGCCCAAACTTAATGGTCTCATCGAACTGGCATTAAGGGTCGACGCACGCTTGAGTTGCATGAGCCGGTTCCATCAACAAACCCTGTTCAGCAGCAAAGAGGACTCACGCACGGACACGGTCAGCCCCGTCTCCAGTCCCGAGCCCATACAGGTGGGTAGAGCTCGGCTTTCCCGGGAGGAGAGGGAGAGGCGGAGATCCCTAGGACTTTGCCTCTACTGCGGGGGGACGGGCCACTTCATCCAAAAGATCAAGCCCGGTAGTAACTATAAGGCTACTATCGGGTGGGATCTCTGCCGAGAAGACCTCATCTAACACACCTCCTGGTAAGACTAAGGTGGGCTACCCTTACGCAAGACACAAGGGCATTACTGGACTCTGGGGCTGAACGTAATTTTTTGGATTATAAACTGGCACAACAACTCCACATCCCCATATTTCCCCTTACTCACAAGATTTCTGTTAATGCGCTAAATGGACAGCAACTCTCTTTCATTTCCCACATTACCGGACCTGTAACCCTCATCAACTCTGGCAACCCCTCTAAGAATACTTATCCTTTGCCATTGATGTCTTCAGCCTTCGAACGGTTACAGGGAGCAGCCATTTTCACAAAGTTTGATTTACGTAATGCTTATCATTTGGTCTGTATAAGGGAGGGAGATGAATGGAAGACCGCATTTAATACCCCTATGGGGGACTTTGAATATTTGGTCAAGCCCTTCAGGCTGTCCAACTCCCCAGCGGTCTTCCAAGCACTCGTCAATGACGTGCTGAGAGATATGGTTGACCAGTTCATATATGTTTACCTGGATGACATATTGATCTTTTCATCTTCTCTCCAGGATCTTGTTCAGCACGTCAGACAAGTGCTCCAGAGGTTGCTAGAGAATGGGCTTTTTGACAAGGCAAAGAAATGCATCTTTCATGCACAGTCTGTTCCTTTCCTAGGGTACATCGCCTCATCTGAGGGAGTGCGTATGGATCCCGACAAGATTAGGGCTGTGATAGATTAGCCAAGTCCAGATTCCTGTAAGGCCCTACAGAGCTTTCTGGGGTTCGCCAATTTCTATCTGCGTTTCATTGGCAACTACAGCCAACTAGCCACGCCTCTGACTGCCTTGACCTCCCCCAGAACGATGTTCAGGTGGTCTGATACAGCTGAAGCTGTATTTGCCAAACGAAAGAGTCGCTTCGTTTCAGCTCCCATCCTTGTTGCCCCTGATCCATCGCGTCAGTTCGTGTTGGAGGTCGATGCGTCAGAGGTGGGGGTAGGAGCGGTACATCGTTTATCAACTGCCTAACGTAACTATGACATTGGTAACAGAGTTGTTGACAGTCAAGTTAGCGCTGGAGGAATGGCGACATTGGTTAGAAGGCTCTGGGGTACCTTTTATTATTTGGACCGATCACAAGAAAAGACTCAACTCTAGGCAGGCTTAGTGGGCACTTTTTTTGGTCGTTTTGACTTTTCTCTTTCGTACCACCCGGGTTCCAAAAACAGCAACCCTGACCCTGTATGTCATATTTTTGAACGTTTCGAGCGCCTGTCTACTCCCGAGTGTATTTTACTCCCGAGACTCTTATTGTCTCCACTCTCAGGTGGGAGGTCGAATCGAAGGTCATGACTGCCTTAGAAGGGGTAACGCCTCTGCCCGACTGCCCACCGAATCGGTTATTTGTGCCAGAAGGGTATCAGTCCGACGTCATTCAGTGGGGCCATTGTTCCAGCATAGCATGTCATCCAGGGGTTAATCACACCAGAGTTTTGGTAAAGCAATGATTCTGGTGGCCATTAATGACTCGCGACATCCGCAGTTTTGTTTTGGCTTGCTCAGTTTGTGCCACTGGTAAGACTTCCAATAGATCTCCTGATGGGTTACTTCAACCACTGTCAGTCCATTTCGAAACCCTGGTCCCACATTGCTCTAGATTTCATTACCTCCCTCCCGCCCGATTATTTTGACAGTCGTGGACCGGTTCTCGAAGGCGGCTCATTTTATTCCCTTGCTTAAATTACCCTCCGCCAAGGAGACAGCGGTAACTGTTGTAGACCATGTCTTTCGTTTACATGGCCTCCCGACAGACGTGGTTTCTGACAGAGGTCCCCAATTTGTGTCCAAATTTTGGCAAGAATTATGTAAATTACTGGGGGTGAGTGTCAGTTTATCTTCGGGGTTTCATCCCCAAAGCAATGGACAAAGTGAGAGAGCCAACAAGGATTTGGAGAGAGTGTAGTGATGTTTGGTGTCCAATAATCCTTCCCCTTGGAGTCAACAACTCTCGATGGTGGAGTACGCCCACAATTCGTTACCAGTGTCATCCATGGGCCTTTCTCCATTTGAATGTAGTTAGGTTACCAGCCACCAATTTTACCCAATATGGAATCCGAAGTCGCGGTCCCCTCCGCTCATGCCTTCATCCAGAGGTGCCGTCACACCTGGAGCAGAGCCCATGAGACCCTGCTTCGGGTGGGGGTGCACACCAAGGCCACTGGTCAAAGCCTCCCATATACGTCGTTGGTCAAAAAGTGTGGCTTTCTTCTAAGAACATTCCGCTCTGATCCGTATCTAATAAATTGGCTCCTAAATTTATTGGCCCGTTCACTGTCACCAAGATCATTAGTGCGGTGGCAATCCGTCTCAAACTTCCTCCTGCGTACAGGAGAATTCATCCTGCCTTCCATGTGTCAAAAAAAAACCTGTGTTTCATTCACTTATTAACCCACCAGTCCTGGTTCCTTCCCTGCCGAGTCTCGTAAATGGGGAACCCACTTATTCGGTTAATCATATTCTGGATTCGAGAAGGAGGGGACGTGTATTCCAATACTTGGTGGACTGGGAGGGTTACGGTCGGGAGGAGAGAAGTTGGGTTCCTGCTTGGGACATTCTGGATCACTCCATGATCGATGATTACAATCGATAGGTAAGTCCATCGAGGAATGCCAGGAGGCATTGCTAGGGGAGGGGGTACTGTCACGATTCATGAATACGCTGTCTCTCTCTCGGCTTGTTTAGTATGCAGGTGTGTGTCTGTGGGCGTGGTCCTTGATCACGTCTGAGAACAGCACAACCTGCGTCCCAATGTGTGTGTCTATTTAAGGGCAGTAACTGGTGGCTCATGTTGTCAGATCGTTGTGGTTCTTCACTGTGTTCCGATCCTGTCTTGGATCGTGGATTCCCCCCGTTGTTCTTCGTCGAGTCTTCTTGTTCCCTGCACCGGAATCACGAGCACTTTCACTGGGAGATACAGCACTGGATCACCGAGGGTCATCACTGTTGTCCACCGAGGTCCCTGCATCACCCACCAGCAGAGCTTGTGATCGTCGCCACTCTCCCTCTGTATCTGGAACTTCCTCATTGTCTGTTTATCTGACCTTCTTCGTATATTGTTATTAAACTGCCTTGCATTTCCGCCAGGCATTTGCCTGTCGTGATACCCCTTACACGGAAGTTGCCATCATGTTTCTACAGTAGCAGTAAAACAGTAAAAGTTTCTCTAGTGCAGAGTTAGAGATTCCAGATTTCATGCAAACTGCAATCTTTTAATAACATTTAACATATTATTGTAGTCAGGTTTATTGTTTTTATTATAACACATGGCGAAGTTATGAGAAAATTGTAAAACATGCTCTTTCTCCTCTTCACCATCCTGAGCCTGCACTGTCAATATCCTTCTCTGGCAGCTGAAAGGGAGGATCATCTTGTTAATGTTGCTAATGTATGTACACAACCATTAAAAACCATTTAAAAATCTGGAATCTATATGGGTTTTTTTTGTTGTTGAGTTTTTCCAAGAGAAGTCTCTTCTAATCACCAAGGCTATATTTATTTTAACAAAATTACATTAAAAAAACAGTAATATTGTAATATTATATATATATATATATATATATATATATATATATATATATATATATATATATATTAGGGCTATCAAAATAACCCATTAATTTAGATTAATTAATCTGAGAAAAAAATAACACCGATTAATCCATTCCGTATAGTCCCTTGAACCTGGAGTCATTCTGGCCACCATTCGACTGTAAAATGAAGGAGGGAGACGAGAACGCGATTGCGCTGCCTTGGTCAATGATTGGAATATTTACTTAAAAAAACGGCCTGATGGAAGATTTGATAAAATTAAATCGTCTGCAATATCTGCAGCAAGGAACTTGCATATCACCGGAGTTCGTCCACTCTAAAGTACCACATCACTGCAAAGCATCCAAGAGTTAATGTTAATCCGGAGGTAAGACCTAGCACGTCCCGTGAAACCAACTCTAGCTGTCAACGTCATATTCAAACCACACTGGAGCAACACTGAAATGCAAATTTAGCAAATCTGTATATGACCGACTGACCTGCTAAATGGATCGCAATGTCCTGCAGACCAGTTTCGGTGATAGAAAACAGAGGGTTGGCAAATAGCCTAATCAGACAAAACATATAAACCGCCATAGCAAAACACCATTATGTTAACAATCGAGCAGCTGTACGACACTGAAAAAAAAAAGTAGATGTATTGGCAGGAGCGGAATACATCGCACTAGTGATGTGTCGTTCGTGAACGAATCGTTCTTTTTGAACGAATCTTTTAGGTGAACGAATCGTTCTCATTCACGCAATCCACTGACTCATATTTCTCGTTCACTGAAGTTCCTCCCTCCACAGCAGCGCGGCGCTATTAGCAGCGCATGCGCAGCTCGGTGAACCGGGTAACTGAACTGTTTCATCCTGTCAAAGAGTTACTCAACCTCGAGCCAATAGCCTTCGAGTATGAGATGTGACGGAGCATGTGATTTGTTGAATTTAGTGAACGAATACGCCCTTTAATGAACGAGTTTCATATGAGTCTGACTCTGAACGAGATCTAGAGATCTTATCGTTCGTGAATGAAATGACTGAACTGATACCCATGTCGCTTGTGAACGAGTTGAATGATTTAGTACATCTCGTTCATGAATGAAATGACTGAACTGGCACTAGGCGTTCGTGAGCAAGTTAAATGAACGGATACATGTCGTTCGTGAATGAAATGAACTGGCACATAGCTTATCTCGTTCATGAACGAAATGAATGAGAGTAAACAGGGTTAGTCTGCTATTTAGCATGTCAACCTCGGAAAATGCAAAGCGCAGTTATAGGCACTGTGCACATACGCTTGTTTTGATATTTAGCATACAGAACTCCACGTTTAATCCCCGATTTATGAATGTGAATATATAATATACAAACTGTCTGACCAAACAATTAAAATAATTAATTAGACTTTATATATTGAATGCGTTTATGCACACATTTTAATAAAGCCATATCAGTTGTTTTAACAAGTGAATACGTTGGTTGATTTAAGACATAACACATAATAGGCTACACTCTTTTTTGCCACCTGCTGGCATATTTTGTGTAATACGAAGAAATGATCACTGAATGAATCAGTGAACGATTCTGAACGAATCATTTAGGTGAATGAACTGAAAATGAACGCATTTCTTGAAAGAATCATAATTTCCACCACTACATCGCACTGACGGGATCACTGGACGTCAGCAAGCAATCACAATTACCTTGGTGTTACGGCGCACATGAGTGGGAAAGTGAGGCAGATGTGTCTGAAAATTTGAAATTGTTGCTTTGTTTATTTTATTTTTTTATTATTGTGTGTGTGTGTGTGTATGTGGTAAAAGGGGCTGTTTTTTATTTAAGGTTTATGTTCAATTACACAAAAAAAGCCCTGTAAATTGATATTGCACTGTTAAACTTTTGGTCTCTGTTGCCAGTTTATTTATGGCACATACAAGATAAATAGTTTTCACATTGAGGGGAGTGTTCATGTATTTATTGTGTTCCCTAGACTAAATGTGGCCTGAGATGTCACTAATGCTGATTATTCATTGATTCATTTAAATTAAAATATTTAATACTTTCACAGTTAAAATTATGTATGCGATTAATTTAGAGTATGTAATTAATTGGATTACATTTTTAATTGATTGACAGCCCTATATATTTAAAATAATAAAAATTCATATTCTTTTTTTGAATACACTTTCAAATGTATTTCATTCCTGTGAGTCAAAGCTGAATTTTTCAGTAGCCTTTACTCCAGTCTTCAGTGTCAATGATCTTTCTCATATACTGATTTCCTGCTCGAGAAACATTGCTGATTATTATCAATGTGCATTTACATCTCATAATCGCCACTCTGACCAAAGTATACATGTGCTCATGACTTACATGATTGATTTGAATCACACCTGCAGGGTTGTGTTTCCCAAAAGCATTGTTAGCTAACTATGGTAGTTAGTTCCACTGAACTATATTTTGTAACGATGGAGCTTGTGACCATAGTTTTGTAAGATTAATAAGGGAATTAAGATCAATAGAACTGAAAGGGGATTGAATTACAGTGAATGAGAACCGAATTAGTATGCAAATTATTTAGAATTAATATTTAACACTTTATCAACTATTCTTCCACAGATAAATTGAGATTAGGGTATTTTATCAATTCTGGACAAAATTTCATCCCGTGGCCTACAAGAAAATTCTGATAACTGATTATGGGCAAGGTAACAGAATCTACAGTTTAAGGCAGTAACTTGTAAGCACACAGCACAAGACATTGGTATGTAAAATCAAAGTGAAAGTGAAGTGACATTCAGCCAAGTATGGTGACCCATACTCAGAATTTGTGCTCTGCATTTAACCCATCCGAAATGCACACACACAGAGCAGTGAACACACACACACACACACACACTGTGAGCACACACCCGGAGCAGTGGGCAGCCATTTATGCTGCGGCGCCCGGGGAGCAGTTGGGGGTTCGATGCCTTGCTCAAGGGCACCTAAGTCGTGGTATTGAGGGTGGAGAGAGAACTGTACATGCACTCCCCCCACCCACAATTCCTGCCGGCCCGGGACTCGAACTCACAACCTTTCGATTGGGAGTCCGACTCTCTAACCATTAGGCCACGACTTCCCCCAACCATCAACCAAGGCTTTATTGAACTACTCTAATACACACAAACTAAACTAATGAAGACACACAAACATTCATTCAAACAGTGACAGAGAAAAGTGATGTTATTAACGGAGGGTGAATGGAGTCCCAAGTGTCTAGCGTTAGACACTATTTCTTGACCGCAACCTGAGAGAATCAATCTACTAGCACTAGCAGTTCGTTTTCTTAATAAGATTTGCACCAGTTCAGCCCGAATTAGGAGATATTGTGTACTTGCGTTTGGATGCTCCTGGATGCTTTGGATGCATTCCCTTCTGTAACAAAGTTGCTGGAGAGGGAATCTCTGGCGCTGATTGGCTGGCAGTCGGTTGATGACGCGTTCTGAGGGACAGCACTTGATGGTGAGTGGTTGGTTGGCTTTGCCAGGTGGCTCTTTCTTTCGCGAGACTTCCTGGATTGCGGGTTGCTATGCATGGAGTTTCCTCTTGAACGACTCTGAGAGGGTTTTCTTTGACGAAGTTCAACGAAGGATCTTACGGAAGAGTTGATGAGTTTTGAGTGAGCTCTTGGTGGTTTGAAGAGTACATGCACAAAACATAGGCAAAACATAGGTGTCACAGTGGGGCACTGTGACTAGAGACATTGGTACTGGACTTAGAACACAACACACTAGGCATACATACACTTTTCATACAACAGCACATATTTGTTTTTGCGCATTGTAACATCAGTTAACCAGGTATGTGTGTGCGTAATTGATTGTGTATTGTTTAAGTGTTGATCCTGTTCTCACCATTTTTTCTTCACCCTCTTTGGCTCTCACCAGCATAGCAATGTCCTTGTTCTCTTCGGGCTGTGATATATGCCTCCGCCAGTCTGGCAGCCTCAGCAGCAGTCATTGGATCATGCTCCTTGACCCAAGTCCTCACGTCTGGGTACAAGACCCTTAGGAACTTTTCCAGAACAAGTGCCTCCATGATATCCTCTTTATTGCTGCTGGAGTAGCGCACCCATTCACAAAACAGGTCTTTCAGTCTGATGTAAAGCTCATGTGGCGACTCATCCGCAGGGCTGTTTAGGTTACGGAACCTCAGTCTATAAGTTTCCGCATTGATTTCATACTTTTTCAATATTGCTGTCTTAACAATATCATAGTCTTGTGTACGTAAAGGGTCCATTGCAACAAACGCAGATTTGGCCTTACCAGTTAGCAACGGTATGAGGTGAATGGCCCAGTCTTCTTTATGCCACTTGTACACCTCTGATAGTCTCTCAAATGTCAGCAAATAGTGTTCAATATCATCAGAGTCCTCCAGTCTCGCAAGCCGTGGCTCCCGGTCTAACACCCTCAATGCTGGTTTGTCATACCTTGCTCCATGACTGATACGTTCCACATCCAGTTGCATCTGCGTGACATGGTGACTGAGCACTTTAAAATTTTGTTCTCGTCGAATTGTTTCTCTCTCTTGTCGATCGTCTCGATCCTTTTGATATTCCATAAAGGACTTGAACATCTGCGCCAGAGCAGTAACAGCAGTCTCAGCTCTAACCCCAGAAACCATTGTAGACTGCACCTCCTTCATCTGGATCCTCCTCGACTTCACTCTGGCCCACATCTGGCCTTGTTTTTTCATCAGGCTGATTCCTTGTCTTTGGTGGCATTGTAAAAACAAGAATGTCCACGTCACCTCAGCGGTACAAAAAAAACTTCTGACACCAACTGTAACAGAGACAGTGGTGTGCCAACTGCTACAAGGTGTTCAAGCAGTGGCGGCACCCCTGCTCTGGATGTACCGGCCCATGGAGGCGTGAAAAAATGAAGTGACGTGCTGATGAAGTCAAAAAGTTGGTTTATTCCAAAATGTGAAAAACAAAGATTTTCCAAAAGAATGCAAATGATATTTACATTGTAACTCCAAAAGTATCAAAAAAAAAAAAAAAAAAAAAAAAAACTGTACAACGTTTAAATGTACAAACAAAACTTTTGGCTGTCAATAATTTGACCCAAAAATCAAGCAAGCAACTTCACCGACTCACTCTACGAGTTCCCCTTACCAGACTAAGAGAAATGCTTAAAAAGTATAAGCACCTCCCACTTGGACTAAACCATTACATAATTGATGGTAACAAATAAGATCAAGAAAGACAAAACAATTAAATAGCGATTTAACTGTAACAAAGGCATAACTATTAGAACCAAAAAATATACAAAAATATACAACCATTTCAAACAACACAAACTAAATTCATTATTACTATTTAGCAAAGAATCAAACAAACACCAATCTCCCCCTCCGGCATGAGACCAATAAAGTGTGCCTTCTATTGGCGGGAAACAGGTATTTAAAAATGGTGGCAATATGGTGCCCGGGTTTCTTCTGTTTGTTTTGAGGAAATGTTCCAGTACGTAAGTATGACTGTTTACTTTATGTAAGTGGATGATTGAAAACAATAAACATTTAACATGGCAACCGGTCTTGTTTGTTTTTCAACAATACACAAATCAACATAATAAAATTTATGACTCACAAAGTGTTAAGAGCTGTTATTTTCCGGTGTCCAAGTTGCAACATCTTACTACAGGGGTGCCTCAGGGCTCAGTCCTTGGACCACTTAGCTTCTCTGTCTACATCATCACTAGGTTCTCTCACTGAGAAACATGTTTTTTCATATCACTGCTATGCTTGATGACACTCAATTCTACCTTTCATTCCATCCTGATGATCCCATGAAAGATGCTTGCATTACAGCTTTACAGTGCCATTCCAAAGATGCACAAAATCACAGACTTTTAAATTAAATGTTTCCTCCTGGTGGAATGACCTACCCAACTCAATCCGAGCTGCTGAGTCTTTAGCCATCTTCATAAATCGCTAAAAACACATCTCTTCCATCTTTATTTGGCCCTTTAACTCTAGCACTCTCAATTCTAATTCTATTATTTAAAAGTCTTCCATTTTATACTTGCACTCTATTTATTTACGAATTGCTTTCTTAAAAAAATAAAAAAACACTAACACTATCTTATCTAATCTTGCATTCTATCTTTTTATTATACTGTAGCAAATTAGCTCAAAAGGGAATATTTATGATTAATTATAACTAGTTACAATTAATAATGAATATTTAGCTTAGGTTTTAGAATTAACTGTAGCAGAATGGATATTACAATTATTTGATCTGTCCGTCCACCGAGCAGACAAAATAACTATTAATCAATTCTAGAAAAGGTTATTTTCCTGGCCAAGGAAGAATAACGGTTCTACTTATGCACTAACTAGTAGTATTTTAGCATGTAGCAAGATAACAAACATTCAGTGCCCTCGAATTGTGAGCAGCACTCATATAAGAGATTTTATAAATGAACCTATAGCTAGCATAACTAAACCAAGCAAAACACATATGTATATATCCAGAATGAAGAGAGAGAAGAGCAAAAGAATGGCAGTATTTCACATCAATTAACCACAACCTAATGAGAATCGTCAAAGAATCAAAAATCCTCTTAAAAAGGGGCTCAGACTTAAACACACATCTTAATAGTTGTAAACGGTTACTTGCATTGGCTTCGTTACTGAACAAGAGTCCTGATGCAATAGAAATGGAGATTCTTGATGAGTTCTTATTAGAAGGAAGTTGGAGATTTTCCTCTGGTTCGTCTGAAGATAGGAAACTCCTCAGCGGTTCAAAAAAATATTTTGAGGAGAAAAACTGCCAGAAAGTAAAACTCGGGAGAGTTTTGAGGAGTCTTGGAGAGTGTTCGTCTCGAAAAAGCAAGGGTTTCTGAGCACAGATTATCCAAAGATAACTGTTTTTAACAGTTTCTATGCACACCTACCTTTTGGGTGGAATGCCCAATCAGAGGCATGAATTTTGAGCGGGAGAAAGTTCCTTTGTCTCCGGTTTATGGCCCATTGGAATGTTTATTGCTAGTCTTGAGAACTTGTGCAGTTTTACCCAAACTATGGTACAAATGGTATGATGCATTTTAGGATCACATAGTGTACATAATTGTTTGAGGAATAAAAAGCAGATCATTTTGATACTAAAAACGAAACATGTAGAAGATCTTAAAGCAGAGATATACTCAAATACGTGAATATAAGCACTAGAGTCTAACTAACACAAATAAATAAGTTTAACTAGGCTTACCACTAGTTAACTTTTACTACCATAGTAAAACATACAAACAATACATGCATATACCAGATATATTTGTAAATGATTATAGTCTAAATGAATAAATGTGTGTGTATTGTGAGTCCATAATTAGCACAGTAACAAGATCATCAGTTTAAGACATTAACTTGTAAGCACAAAACACAAGATACTTCTCTTTTCAATATGAATAATGCTTTATTAGATAAATCTAAGACATATAAACTAATACATTAGCACAAACACTCACACATTCACTCAAGGAAGAGAGAAAGTTGAGTGAAAGAATGAGTTTAAGAGAATGAAAATGTAAAATCCCAAGTTTACAGCAATACATGAAATTGCATAGACATGAACAACCATCAATCACTTAATTAATCCTCACATTGAGTTCCTCAATGAGGTTAAAAATATATGAGATAAACCAGTTTAGCTCAGTCTGGAGGTAAGTTATTGTGTTGACTGTGTAAAGGGGGTTCACTTTGTTGTCATTGAAAGGGGGGTTTCCTGAGGTTGCTGATTGGCTGGAAGTTCAGTTATCGTTGAAGTGACAGGTATAATTTTACAGGTACAGGGTATAATTTTGGACATGATTCCTATAACAAGAATATTATACTTTTGACAAATAACTGATGGTCAGAAACATTTTAAGCCAGAGGTTAAAAGGTCCCCTCAAAGGAATTTCAGTCAGGTTCTTGTCTTCTAGGTGGGGGAATTCAATCCTAAGATCTTGTGATGATGATTCCTATCATGTGTTTACATGTAATGGTCATGCTATGAATCTCTTTGACCATCAATCTTGATTACTTGCCACAAATTTGAAAAATCTCTTTTCCAAATTGAAACTGTGAATAATTGTTCTAATGGTGTTAATGTTGAAAGCAGTTCTGTGAAAGAGTTGGTTGGTTAGCTTACATCAGACTGGCTGTCGCACAGATTTGATTTACAACATCCTGTTGTCTTGGGCTGTTCTGTGGAATTCGGCTCCTCATGTTTCAACCATGCTCCCGATCAAATCTTTAATTTGTCTGGTTCAGGTCTAATACGCTACATATATTGCCAAAGAAATGTGGGCAGAGCAACTCAATTCATTTAGCCACAAACAATGCCATATAAATGGACTCTCATTTCACAAACCTTTCTTTGACCTTCCTATTACATATCCTCAGGTCATTGTGTATATTATTACTGTTCTTGTATATTGTCTTTTGTATTGTATACAGTTTTATGCATGCTTATGATAGAAGCACTTGTTCATGTAATGTTACCTATACCATGCTTGGTCTCTATGAATTTGTCTTCGAATGATCTAATCATTACCATGGGAAGTAAGAGGGGGTTCACTCCAGGGGGTTCTGAGGGTGTCAAGCAGAACCCCCTGGAGTGTAGCACACGAAAAAAAGGTGGGTACGATGTTAAAAATAATTGAATAAACAATATGTAATTAAAATAAATAATAATCATTTTATTAATTTGTTTATTCATGAAAATTAATTGGAAAAAAAAAATAGCCTAAGCCTACAATGAAAAGAAGCAATGGTTAAAATGTGAGTTAAGTTGAATCAAATTAACTGTGAAAATAATTTAAACTGATTTGAAAAAATGATAATTGTTTAACTGATAAACTGATTTAAGGAATAATTGTTGCCATGACTTTTGGATTATATTATCACCTGTAACATGTCTATGCTGTACCCAAATTAAGAATTAACAACAATTTCTACAGACAGCAGAGAAAGAGCAAGAGCTTAATTAGTATTAATCGGAAAAACAAAACAAAAAAAGAGGCTATAAATTGAAATGGCACAATAAATTCACCTATATTAAATGCTGAACTTTAACAACATAAATAAGGATATGTTTCACTCGCGTTTAACACAAATACATAGCTTAAGGATTTCCCCTTAGGCTACCTTAAAACGATTGTAGTTTGTAGTTTATCTTATTAAAACACATCAGCTATAAAACAGTACAATGGCAAATTTCCAATTCCCAAGTTCCTGCAAAATACATATTTTACTACTTACATTTTATATCCAAGTTACTTCAAACGTAATTTTGAACCTTATGTACGTTTACTTACCATAGGAAATAATAATGCAGGCCATGCACAATGTTTTGTGAATTGGAATAATGAAATATACCACTGACATTTTCATTTAATTTTAGAGGAACTCTGATAGCATGCTACAGGAACAGTTAACCATTGACTACTACAATGTTGAGCAAGCAAGCTTGTTGGCTGCAGAAAAAGTAGAGGCCCATCAGCTTGTGCCATGTATGAAACAAATTGATTGGTAGCAGATTGCATTAAGGACCTATCATCAAACACCATTCATGTTAGAACTAGATAAAAGATAAAAGAGATAAAAAAAAACAGCAAATGAATACAAGGGAGGTTATTTGCATTATACTTTAATTAGGATTTAGGGCATAGTGTTGTTTGACAAACACAGGGCCGGTTTAAACACCTATTCTAAATGATCTTCGGAACACATCCTTACATGGGACGCTCTCTGGAACGAGTGACAAACTGCCACCACAGGGGTGGGAGTTCTCCTTCCTTACGGGCTGGGGGCAGGGCCTCAGATTTAGGGCCATCAGCAGGGGTTTCAGTTTGCAGCTGCTGGACCTTTAAAAAAAATAAAAATATAGAATATTGTTAAGATATACTGATTAACCAGTGCCAATTTACTGGCTGAAATCTGACTTAAAATTTTGTTTCTGAGAAAGCTGTTGTCAATTAGCAGTTCTTAAAATGGAATACCAAAAACTTTCTATGAGGATCAATTTATGTATAAAAGTATATTCAGTGAGATTAATTTTTGTATGAAATTTACATCATATCCAGTGGCATAAAACTACACACTAAGGGTGTGTATTTGAAGGAAAATTAGCATCAGCTATGGGAAAGGGAATGTCTTGGTAACATAACTCTGTAATACTGATTCCTCGAGTAGGGAACAAGGTTCTGTGTGTGCCAGATGCAGTTACTGCTACAATTTCTTTGTAGGAATCTGAGGAGTGATAGCATGTTTTGGCGCACTGGTGTCAATGAATATTACAGAATAATGATTGTATAATATGGGCTTCAGGCCATCGTCAACCTGGAGAATGCTCCTAATACACTGTGAAAAATTTAATGAGCAAATTACTTAAAAATATTATGTGTAATACTGTTACCTTAATTTTTTAGAGTAGTTTTTCAGGCTTGATTTTTTTAATGGAATCTACCTGAATAAATCATATGAAATATCCTAAATTAATCAATGATAATGAATTTAATATAATTAGGGAAATGTGCTCATTTATTTTAAGTTGATTCTCAAAAGTCTGTAATTTTAGAGTGAGGTCTGTTTGTATATTGTTATTTTATACATTTACAAGACAGTTTACAGCCAAACAGCTCAAGTAGGAACATATTAAATGAGGAAAACACATCTCTTGGTTTTATTAGAAAAAAAGTTCTCAACATTTTCTATACAACACTGAATCACAATTTCTTTAATGAAATCCACACATTATTTTTAATTATCACCTTACTTTTTTTATGAAAATTACAAGACCCATGATTCATTTTTTACAGTGTAGCATTAGCTAATAAGTCTGACAATGTGTTGTGTAGTTTTTGTAAAAAAAACCTGACTATAAGCATGAGTTGATTGAGTTGAATGAAAAAAAAAGAAAAAAAAGGTATTAAAGGTAATAATTAACACTGCAGATAAAGAGGATAGTTCACATGGAGGTGGAAACTAGTGCAATAAAGCACAGTATGTGGCAATTGCAAACAAAATCTAATGGAATAACAGACTGATGGAAACTGGAGGGCTACACAATGAGAAGTTGTGGACTATAAATGCTGCCACTATCAAAGTACAGTGGCCACATACTGCTTTTGCTCAAAATACAAAAAGTGCATTTGCAGCTTTTGACCGCTGAGTGGCGCTTCAACCACAAGTTATCAAACAAGCGCATCACAGCACATTTTCGTAAATAGACATCAGTTTTGCCTTGCTGATGTGTTACATTTGACGGCTTCAGTCACGGAAAATGAAAGAAAAAAACTATAGTTAAAATATTTAATATATTTAAAATGTAATATTCACAGCTGAAGGTCTGGTACTTATGAAGTTATGTGCATTTTATTAGAACGAATTCAAGCAGGATAAATGTCAAGCCTGTGCCTGAACCTGTGATTATATTTTCTCTAATCTACATGGTATTGATTGATTTAAATCGATTTTAAAATCAATATTCAAATGACAAAGAAATTTTTCAAAACAAGTTTTAATATTAATTATAAACTTATAACTGAGACAAGATGATAAAAAACTGTAATGTTATTACCTTAATGCTGGAAAGAACTTTATTTTATTCTTATTTTTTTATTATATATTATTTTTTATTATTATTTATTTTCTGTTAATACTAGCCCATCAGCTGTGCAAATTTTGTTTGTGAGGAAAATAACAGTACATTTTTGTCAGTTATTTTATCTAAACCGATCGATTAATTTCTTCAAGATTTCAAAATCAAATAGCCTACTGATAATGTAGTAGCACTGTAGGATTACATTAGTTTGAATGCATTATTGCTAAAGCGATTGCGTGTGAATGTGCTTTATCTGTTTAAATCATGCTTTAACCCGAAAATAATCAGTAAAAGAAACAGACAAACTCATATAGCCTTTAACATCCCGCTCGACTATTGCATTCATTATAACCTGATCAAGCCATAGCAAAATATATTTAACATGAATTCTTGCTGAATATGCAGTTATATTACGGCTGTTGGCATGAATTGTACTCGTGATGGAGGCTCCAGTCAGAATCATACCACTCCACTCATCCTCTGCTCGGCGGCGTGTCTCTGTCAGACTCGTGGTGGAGGGTTGAGCCACTCTGAACTACGGGAGAACTGAGTGGTGCGTCGGTGGATGTTAAAAAGAAAACCGATTTTCATTCAAACAAACCGATGTAAATTACAAATTCAAGTTAATTGATAAAATCGATTTATCACCCAGCCCTACTTGCTTTCATATTATTTAATGAAAAAAAAAAATGCAGCTGCATTTAAATGCAGGTGTGTAAAATATGTGCAAGATTTGCACTGCACGTGTGATGGTAGATGTGCAGCTTTTATTCTTATTTATTTTATCTTCATTACAAATCTTTTTTGGTTTCATTTTGGATGATTGCATGTAAAAAATAATTTACGTTGTAATGCAAAATGTGAATTAATATTCATATGCAAGTATTGGTGCAAAAATTATAAATGCGCATTAATGACAGGGTGCATTAATATTCAACATTCAACAATCTGTGAATGTTGCATTTTTCTGTCGGAGAGAGCCAGCACTGTGAATTTCATCTTGCAGCAAAAAATTAAGAAAACATTTGTTTATTAATAAATAATTAAAATGTCTCATTTTTCACAATTATTAGGCTACTTCTGCATGTACTTTGTAGCAGACTTAATGCATGTGCTTGAGCGCGGAATATATTAAGCTTTGATTATGTAAATTTAATATAAACCTCTGATTAGTTGAATATAACAAATGAACGACTAGAACTAGAAAAATCTTACGTGGGGACAGACCATTTTTTAGTCTATAACCAAAACAACAGTCCTATATAAACCGGTTCAGCAACTTTGAAAGCCTCATACACTGTCCATATGAAAGAGCAAGAGATTCACACCTTTATCTCGACCCCCACAAGCCATACATAACTACCCCCAAAAACCCAACCCTCTCCAGCTGAACAGAATTTCGGTCTGTGTTTTGGCTCCGAGGAACGGTGTGTTACTCGGCTGAAACATGCCTGCACTTAGCAGCACTACTCTTTGTATTCATTATATTCTCGCGGCCCATATTATTATTTTCAAAAGACCATAATGATAATAACAAATCATCAATTAATAATTAATCATTATTTTACGAAAATCATTGTTATTTGTTATTGTGGATGTTTGCGGAAGGCTTTAAGACCAAGCGGAATCCTCTGTTCCCGCCTCACAGCGCACGGGACTTGCGCTCAGTGATGCAGCTTCACTGTCTGAAGTTGACTTTACTGAATCAGATTGAGGCGAATACAACTTATTGATCATGAGACCAACATTTAGCAAGCAGGAAAACATTCATTCTACCTGAAGGAAGACGTATTTTATTGAGCTAATGCTGTTAAATAGAGAGAGAGAGAGAACCAGTCTAGGGCTATTCTTAAACTTGGAGCTCATTATATTGAAATACAAATCCAAACACCAGAAATGTTATGCATTTTATGAATAATGAAATGTTATTAAAAGTATGCATTTTATTTATTCACATGCAGTATGGTTGTTGGTATTTAGCAGTTAAAACCTATTTTTAAACTTGAATTTAAATACTATTAAACTAACTTTAAAATATCAAGGAGTTTATAAATTAAAAATCGTAAAATGTCACAGTGCATGTTAAATAGCCTAAATGAACTTAATGATAATATAATTAGAACTAACAATATAATTCGATTTTTTTTACATGAACAACTCCTGTATAAAATGGGACAGCAACCTTTATATCAGGTGAATGTGATGAACAAAGTCATTTTCAGATGCAATGGAAAAAACTTAACAAAAAATAGCCTAGATTAGGCCCATGCAGGCTCTGCTCTGAAGTATATAATACTTATAATTACTTTTAACCCAGAGTAACAAATTTTAACGGATTAATCGCCTTTTTTCATTTGCTGCATGTTTTCTTTATTATTTATTTTTAAACACGCTAAAAATAAATTAAGTTTGTGAGAGAAAAAAAAAATATATGAGTAGTGTATAGGTTTCATTTTAATGTATTAACCCTTGTGGATTGTTCAAATTCACTACCCTTTCGAGTTTCCTTTCGGGATGAAAACATCCACTCAATTAAACTGCTGTAAAAATGTATCAGATTCATATTTTTTTTTCAATTTTTTTTGCATAAATCTGTTAAATCAACCTCAGTCCTGATCAAAACTACCAAATGCTTTTAAAAAATCCAAGATTTTAACTCTTTAATTGCCAAGTTCATAAATGATGTCACTGATTTGGGGGAAAAAAACACACACAAAATGACTTATTTTCAATATAAAAGTAATTGTGGCTGGATTTTATTTTTACTTTTTATTACAGTCTTGGTAATGTGAAAGATTAGTAGCAACATTGACTTTGATGCATTTTTAGTTTTTGTGCAACATTAGATTTAATTTTTTCTTCCTAATTTGTTGTTGGTGGCTGTTTTTGCCCCATTGACTTCCATTTTAACGACATTTTTTGATTGCAAAGCCATGACACCATGTAATCATGCATTCTTGATTGTTTGTGGTTTTCACTTTTGGGAAGAGGTAAAATTTGTTAGTTTTACAGTTGATCACTAGGTGGGACCATTAACCCTTTAGATAGGCCTGTACAAAAAAAGGCTTAGTTTCTGGCTTGTATATGGAGTTATATGGAGTATAACAGCAAATTATAGTGTTTGTGTGTGTGTGAGATTCTTGATTGTTGGTGGTTTTCCCTGTTGGGAAGAGGTAACATTTGTTATTTTTACAGTTGATCACTAGGTGGGACCATTAACCATTTAGGCCTGTGCAAAAAAAGCTTAGTTTCTGACTTGTATATGAAGCTATATGGAGTATAACAGCATATTATATTGAGTGTGTATGTGTGTGTGTGTGAGAAAGAGAGAGAGTGTGTGTGTGAGAGAGACCTTTGCGCACTTACCTTAATGTATTTCAGAAAATCACAATGTACACCTCAGCTCTTAAAACTACATGGAGTAAACAAATGTGTATTTATGCACCTGCTGCCTTTTAATGGTGGTGAAAGTATTCGGTCGTTAAGTGATGACGTAAGAAGCGCTGTTTCCGGGTCCAGTCCTCAACTGGCTTCACTTGAGAATATGACCTCGGCAGCCGTTTATGAGCACCGTTTATTCATATTGATAATTTAAGTTGAACGATTTCAAACTTACCATATACACTACAGTCTCCGTGCTCACAGCGTCCCAAACACAAATAATTTTAATATATTTTTTTTATATTTATATTTTCATTGTCTGGCTATATGGTACTTCGGTATGGAGTTAAAGGTTAACCCTTTGAAGTCGATTAACGCGGATACGCGTTTTGAGTCATTTTCTCCTGATAACCCCGAAAAGAACTTAAATTACACTTTCAGTTTTAATCGTACAGATAAGAGCAATACATCAATCGAATCTGTAAAAGGTCTACTTTTTTTGGATACAGACATAATAACAACAAAACTTTGTGCACTTATAAAATAAAGATAACAAACAAGGTGTGCTGTCTGCAGCCTTTGTCTGCGCTGATCTTTATTTACAAACACATCATTAAAATGAACTGTAACTCCGTGAATACTCAACGAAGAGACATGAGAGAGATATCTATAGAAAGCTTGACATGTCTACTTTTAAACTAAACAAGTGCCGCCGAAAACAGATTTTCTGTGATAAAGTAATCCTTATGAAAAAAACGCGATGTCTGTTTTTCATGTCCCCCTTCATTATATCTAATGTGACCACGCCCCCGCGCTGAACGCGCTATTCAGATTCAAACTGAAGCGCGCGGCTTGAATACGCCCATAACAGAAGAAAAAGCAGCGAGACTGTTCTTCAAGTTTTTATTTTACTGTTTGCTTCGCGATGAGAGGAATAAGATATAATTCACCCCAAAAAGATGTCATGTGGTTGAGGATTTGAGAAATGGATTTCCTCAGAAAAAAAAGAATGAAGCACTTTATTCAGCAGAGATCATAAACATGAGTAAGTCTCTTTTTATTTATTTATATACTTGTACTAGTTTTCACATAACGTGTAAACATTTTACTAGTTAGACTTTTTCCAAAGACTTTTTCCAAACTATAATTCCTGACTAAATGTATAATCAAGTGAAACATTATGAAGTTTCAATAACAATATACTATACTATACCATTCAAAAGCTTGATGTAGCCTAAATAATATAAATGTAACAAATAAATAACTGTAGGCTAACAAATGTAAAAACAATGCTGTTCTTTCAATTTATTCCCCCTAAAAAACCTAAAAAATATTCTCAGCTCTTTTCAACATTAATAATAATGATAAAAATAATAACAATAAATGTTTTTTGTAGAGAATACGATTGTTAATACTGTTTAACTGCTCCCCCAAGTGGATATTAAAGTATGTTGTGGGATAATTAAATATATTCTAAAACTACAAACATAAAATTATATAGATTTATTTTGTTCTCACATTCTTTCTTGTAACTCCTTCCTCTCAGTGGCACAGATGACTGAATGGCTCATTATGCAGCTCATTATGCGGCCATTTGTCTTCTCAGGTGTAAATCACAATGATATTCATGATAGTTGACGCCTACTCGCATATGACTTTTACCAACAAAAAGTGTCTTAGAAAATTTAAATCAATATATTGTTTTCTGTGAGTGAGTAAACAAGATGATTTTCACATAATTTAGAAAGAAAAATTCTAGGCTACAAGCTACAGTTCTCAAAAATCCCGGGAACCAATGTTCTCTATATGTTTTTTTGCCTTTTTCAAGTGTTTTAACATTTTTAGTTTTTCACTAACCACGCATAATATTTTTTTTCTCAAAAACAATCATGTACATACATGCATTTTACATATTATTATAGCCCAGTTTCTGCTGTTTACAGTGAGATTAGACTTTACCCATTCAGATATTGATAAGAAACTGAAAAAAGCACAAATGTCAGGGCATGACAAAACTTCTCCAGGCCCCAAAAATACCCTTAGACTCCAGAGGGTTAATATTATAACTTTTTCGCTAGTATTCTATCACATTGTGAGTTTATACTAGCACCTTTTGTTGTTTTCTCGTGGTAACTGATAGAGCGTTTGGACATGGAAGCGCTGCTACGTGACGTCAGACTTAACAAGCGAATAGACTAAACAAAAGCAAAGTACGTGGATTTAAACACTTGCATGCCATCGTGCTGGATATTTAATGGTGAGAAGAGCAGCAAGCAACACGAGAAAGGGCTTGACTTGTACCAAAGTTTTAGAAATGATTATGTAGCGTGACCCCTCCAGCGAGCTGCAGCTTATTTGAAGTTGGTATTGCATTTTGGTTCATAATACATTGTTCATAAATTTGATGCGAAGTAGATTTTTTTACAGGATTTTAAGGTTTTAAACTGGCTTTACCATCAAGAAAAGAGGAGCATTTCACTAATAGGCCATCTGTACTTTTCACCATCAAAAGGAAGCAGGTGCATAAACATACTTCTTTTTTTATTGTTTACTCCATGTAGTTCTAAGAGCATGAGGTGCATATTTTGATTTTTTCAGATACTGTACATCAAGGTAAGTGCACAAAGGTCTCTCTCACACCCTCTCTTTCTCTCTCTCTCTCTCTATCACACACACACTATAATTTGCTATTATACTCCATATAACTCCATACAAGCCAGAAACTAAGCCTTTTTTTGCACAGGCCTATCTAAAGGGTTAATGGTCCCACCAAGTGATCAACTGTAAAAAAATAACAAATGTTACCTCTTCCCAACAGGGAAAACCACCAACAATCAAGAATCTCTCACAAACACTATAATTTGCTGTTATACTCCATATAACTCCATAAACAAGCCAGAAACCAAGCCTTTTTTTGCACAGGCCTATTTAAAGGGTTAATGGTCTCACCTAGTGATCAAATGTAAAAATACATTTTTTTACCTCTTCCCAAAAGTGAAAACCACAATCAATCAAAAATGCATGATTATATGGTGTCATGGCTTTGCAATAAAAAAATGTCGTTATAATGGAAGTCAATGGGGCAAAAACAGCCACCAACAACAAATTAGGGAGAAAAAAATTAAATCTAATGCTGCACAAAAACTAACAATGCATCAAAGCCAATCTTGTTACTTATCTTTGACATGCCCAAGACTGTGATAAAAGTAAAAAAAAAAAATCCAGTCCACAGTCACTTTTTATATTGAAAATATGTAATTTCGTGTGTTTTTTTTCCCAAATCAGTGACATCATTTATGAACTTGGTAATTAAAAAGTTAAAATCTTGGATTTTTTTTAATTTGGTAGTTTTGATCAGGACTGAGGTTGATTAATAGATTTATGCAAAAAAAATTGAAAAAAATATTTATCTGATACATTTTAACAGCAGTTTCATTTAGTGGATGTTTTCATCCACGAACATCCCGAAAGAGTAGTGAATTTGCCCACAGTGTACCATTGAGTTTTTGAAAAATTTCAAAAGCATTTTTGAAAAGCATTTTCCCAAAATATGGGTCAAAATAAGATTTGTCACCAAAAATCATTCCATTAGCTCAAACACAGAGAAAGTTGTGGCCAAAATAAGACTCAACCTTACCCCCTAGTGGACGAAAACGTCCCCAACAACGCACAAGGGTTAATCACCTATTTTCGTTTGCTGCATGTTTTTTTTTTATATTATATAATTCATGTATAAATTGCATTTTCTTACATTTAGAAATAATAACGGCTGGCCTAATAATATTATCATGTACAAACAGGATATATGTAATTGCCTTCACTTTACAACAAATCCTTTAAATTTATCAAATATATCAGAACAAAACAAGAATTAAAAATATAGAATTCTAATGGATAAATATAATTGCAGTATATAATAATATAGGCTTATCTATAAACAAACAAAAAAAAAAAAATAATTTAAAGCTAAGCGTAAGGTTGGGCTTTCTCATTCTCTCACTCGGGAGAAATCCGTTTCCATATTCGTGATGTTGCCCATTTGAAGCTTAAGTATTATTCGTGAGGTAAAATAGGCTTTGTTGTTCACGCGTGTTTCAGTATCGATGGAAAAAAATCATAATTAACAATATGCGGAGTAAGTGGATCGCTGCTAACGCTCAATGTCTGGTGAATGGCTGCTGTTTCCAGTGAATATATGCACGATCGATCAAACAGCAGAAACAGAAAATACTAAATTTTTGGTCACACATAAGGCATAATTCAAAAATTCAAAGTGTTAGTAGTTTGAAAATATCCAGAATAAAAAGTTAATAATAATTATGCTGGACAGTTCCCATTTCGCTCTGCATATGGAACCTGAAGATTTTTTTTAAACCAAGAATGAACTGAAATGAAAATGAAATGAAAACATTTAGCTTTTTATCCGTATATATATATATATATATATATATATATATATATACAGTACAGACCAAAAGTTTGGACACACCTTCTCATTCAAAGAGTTTTCTTTATTTTCATGACTATGAAAATTGTAGATTCACACTGAAGGCATCAAAACTATGAATTATCACATGTGGAATTATATATGGAATTATATACATAAAAAAGTGTGAAACAACTCAAAATATGTCATATTCTAGGTTCTTCAAAAAAGCCACCTTTTGCTTTGATTACTGCTTTGCACACTCTTGGCATTCTCTTGATGAGCTGCAAGAGGTAGTCACCTGAAATGGTCTTCCAACAGTCTTGAAGGAGTTCCCCGAGAGATGCTTAGCACTTGTTGGCCCTTTTGCCTTCTGTCTGCGGTCCAGCTCACCCATGTGGAGTGCAGCTCACCCTCCACTGACTGTGGAGGCCAGGTCATCTAGCGCAGCACCCCATTACTCTCCTTCTTGGTCAAATAGCCCTTGATGCCTTCAGTGTGACTCTACAATTTTCATAGTCATGAAAATAAAGAAAACTCTTTGAATGAGAAGGTGTGTCCAAACTTTTGGTCTGTACTGTATATATATATATATATATATATATATATATATATATATATATATACATACATACATACATACATACATACATACATACATGGGCCTTATATTTATTTACTGTTTAATAACAATAGCATGCATATGATCCTGTGTGTAAAGGTCTTCTTTTAATTTTTGATGAGTAGACTGTAGCCTAAGACTATCTTACGTTTTAAAATTAACTCACTGTAAATGTTTAAATATTTTTTAAAGACGTTACAATGTTATATCATATTTTATTGTTGTTTTACTTCTTCCTTTGATTTTACAATTACATTCATTTTGCAATCCGTCCCTTTGCGCCACCTGGCGGTAGTGTCGCAAATGATTTTAACACGAATTTAATGATGAATTACAGTTACGGTACACGCGGCGGTAAAGCCCAATTAGGCTGTCTACCTACTGTATATATTAGGGCTGGGCGATATTGGCAAACAATCACATCTCTGTATTTTTTGGCTGATTTGCGATATCCAATATATATCTCTGTATTTGCATTTTTGTTTTTAATATCCATTTATTTCACTTACCACCCAATGTTGTCCAACAAAACAATACATATTAAAGGCTATAAAAACAAATATAGTTAATTGAACTATGTAAGACTTTATATTATATGCAAAAGAGGTTTAAAATCACATTTCATTCTAAAATTGTAACATTACAATCTAAAAACAAAAATAAGGCTTTTAAAGGAGAACTTAAATTCACTAAACTAAAAAAGAAAATAAATGAGAAAAGCACAGAAAGTTGTGTTAGGCTATTTTGATTATTCCATTGCAGTCTCTTTACAGTCAGTGATATCATAAAAACAGACTTACTTGTGTGATTATAATTATAGCGCTCCTATTTAATTGAGCTCTGTCTGTTTGGCATGCATGCGCAAGGCGGTGATCGTTCCCAGAACAGAAGGCTCAAGTAATTCTGACAGAAACATTTTCAATATTTCCATGGCTTTCTAACATTTACAGATAGATATACCTGTGAAATGTAAGTTATGTGTTCAGGAAAACAGTACATCTCAAACGCATGAAACCGCGCGAGTAGTCTGTGTCTCAGTCAGAGGCACATGCAGCTTTTCTGTCTGAGCATATAACAGGCCAAGCCATTGAAACTACTGCGAAATGAAACAACAAACTGTCTTACCAGTTTTTAAAGGCCTTAATATTAAGTTTGTCAGATGTTAAGAACAAATTGGATTAAGCACTTTCTCCACAGTAGCTCAGTCTGTGCCCTCAGCTACATTTTCAGATGTGCTCTTATTAAACTACTGTGTTTATAGTGTTTTGATTTGAGCAATTTCCCTGCTATAAGCTATTGGCTATGCTAATTAAAAGGCAGCCACATCTGTTTTAACTTTAGTGTCTTAGGCTGTGTATTTTTCTGATGTCTGTATGCCGTTACAGTATCACAGCTCCTATAAAACTCCAGGTTGTGGAGTTAAAACCCCTACATATCTCTGACCATTTCTTCATTACATTTAAACTAAATTTTGCTACCTGTTTGCCACCAACCCTTATACCAGTTACTTTTAAACTAAACCTAGGCACCCTTTCCCCCTCCCATCTTTTCTCTGTAGTATCCTCCTCTCTTCCATCACCTACCCATCTCTCATCTCTGGATGTAAATGCAGCAACTGACACTTTATGCTCTACTTTAACCTCGTCTAGACGATATTTGTCCTCTCTCTTCCATGCCAGCACAGGCTGCCCCCTCTAAACCCTGGTTATCCGATGTTCTTCGTGAGCATCGGACCAATCTCAGGGCAGCTTCATCTGTTTCTTCATGTAATAGACAGATTCGATGATGAGATCAGATCTCCATGTGGAGCACCGGCTGTTTTCAGACTGCTTGTGCATTCAAAAATCTAACTAGATTATTATTAAAATTAATGGCAAAATGAATGTTTGGAAATGTAAACTGATATTTTCTACTTACAGCAAAATATATAAATAATAGGGATGCACCGAAATGAAAATTCTTGGCCGAAACCGAAAACCGAAAAAGAGAAAACCAAGGCCGAAAACCGAAACCGAAACACCGAAAGAAATTATCCCAATTATTAGTACCATTGCATTTATTGCTATGACCGTGTACTAACTTTACTAAAATTAAAACATTGCAATTGCATAAATTAATATTAAAGTTTCAAAGATAATTACAATTACATAAATTATAAAAAAACATAAAAATGCATAATTACAAATTATGCAAATATTTATTAAGCACATTGCAACAATGCACAGTATAAAATAAAATTCAAACTAAAATTTAATCCCACTCATCTGTATATTAAATAATAATGTACAGGCCTACTGGCCTGCAGAAAGGTTTTAAAATTAACTGTTCTCTCATAAAAAGTGCATTTAGGTGAAGAGCATTTGAAATTTTTCTCTGTAGTACTAGAAAGTGCATTACTTCTCCAGTAGGCAAGACTGTTATCACTTCTGGGGATGGGGACTTCAGACAGATAACCATCTAGCTGTTGAGCAGTTGAGCTTGTCATCTGCCTGACATTTGAGAAATATTTGAGAGAGTGTATTTAAATAGGGCCAGAGCATAAATAAACATTTTTATCAAATTAAAGCAGAAATCTAGCAAAAAATCTAGCAGAAATATGGCTACAATCTGATATTATGCATGTATATGTATATGTGTGTGTATTATATATGCAGAGACGAGTCTTTTTTTTTTTGCGCTCTGATCTCAGTCTCCTGCGCTTGGCGCTTCTCCGTCTCCACGCGGGTTCTCCGCATCCAGCGCGGCCTGGAGCATTTCTCGTGTGCTCTGCCATATTTCCGCGTCCAAGTAATGGTCTTTATAACGCGGATCAAGCACATTCGCGATGAAGTGCGGAGGATCCGAAAAGATCTCAGTGAGACGTGTGCTAACAGACTCTATAAGACTGTACTTTTCTTTGTTTTCACTTCGTGGTCCGTCTCAATCTCTTTGTTAGGAGACGCTTTAGTGCTGCGAATAAAGGAATAAGAATAGAGAGAATGTTCTCTATTAAGACCCACTGGTGTGAAGTGAATGACGCGGGGAGCTCGTGGTCTGCGCTATGCAGGTGCACGTGCAGGTCGCGGTTTCTGTTTGCGTCATCATAACATTTCGGCCGTGTTGTTTCGGTTATAAAAGTGTTTCGGCCGAAAACCGAAAATGCACTTTTTGGCCATTTTCGGCCGAAAATTTTCGGTGGCCGAATATTCGGTGCATCCCTAATAAATAACTGTCCGAACACCATTCTTTGGGGTGAAAATACCAACGTGACTTTTGCACAGTAGTGTATTTATAAAGTAACTATAATAAAATATTTAAATAAGTATTAAGTATGTGTTCATATGTGTTTAGGGCAAAATTTTTGCTGGAAGAAAAAGCTGCAGTGTGATGAATGGTGGAAAGAGCGAAAACTGTACAGTACATGGGAAAACGATTGCTCCCTTGTGACCTTTTGTAAACTATTTATGACAAAGAACTGCACAGATACAGATATTATAACCTATCGATAAACACACACTTTGTGTCCTCCGTTTCTGTTTGAGGCTGCTTGCACTGCTCCGTCATGGTCTGCGGATTGAAGAGCGCATTGAAAGATGGGGATGTCTCCAGGGAACCGCAAGTTAAGAGAAGACTCACTTTTTTGGTGTGGAGTAGGTTTTATCTGGTTTCCATGTAACACCCATTTTGGTTAGATTGACCAGTAACAAGGCATATAGTTTCACCAGGAATGTTATAAGGAAACACAGACAACATGCATATACCAGATACATTTGTAACTGAATAATTGTAGTCTAAATGAAGAAAATGTCTTTATGTGTGTGTGTTATGTGTGTATTTGAAAGCATGGAGGTGGTCCACTGGTCAGCTAGGCCCTGGTTTCTGGCCCCTCAGGGTCATTAACATATCTTTGAAATGTTTTTGAAGTCCGATGGAAAGGAGAAGAGAGTTGCTGTTTAACATCTTGATTGTGGGGGAAAAACCCTTGGTAATTATAACCCATATAAATGTAGCATGTGAGGTTATGTCTATGATTTCTATGCAAATGTCAAAAGGCTAAAAGGAATTTAAGACAAAAAGCCCAAACAAATGTACATGATCCTAATCAGATGCTACAATGCTGAATCCCTGACAATTTTCAAGTGACCGCTGAAAACTCATCTCTTTCGAAGCTACTTGACTTCATCATAAAAAATAATTAAAAAAAGAAGCATTTCTCTTTATTACTTCTCTTTCTAGCTTGTAATTATTTGAACAATGCCTAAAACTTGGTATTACAAGCACTTCCTGTGTCTTTTTGCCTCTTTAAGAAGAATCGCTTTATGTATCCCCCAATTGTAAGTCGCTTTGGATAAAAGTGTCTGCAAAATGACAATGTAAAATGTAAATGTAATTTTTCCAAACTCCTCCTTTGCTTGACGCTAATCTGTGGTGATTGATCAGATTCTAGTTTTAATTTCATCATGCCTGTAATGTCTGTGAGTGCAGTACCGTTTTATGTACAGCGGTTACTGGGGAAACAGCTATTTTGACACTCCAAAATCTGTACCTAATGGCAAAGAATGAATTTTCATCCGCATTCTGAACAATGTGAAAAGACCAATAATTGGGCGGGCAATATGCTAATGTTTCATGTTGATGTTGTTTGAAAAAAAAAAAAAGACTTGTTTAGAGTGCATCTCAGGCAATCTGCGGTTCCCTTTCAGTCGGTCACTCTCGATGCCACGTCGGTGACCGATGAATATGGGATATCGCTTCGATAGACCAATCTACTTCGAGTGTAAACTAAACGAGCCAATGCACATTGGCATGCAATTATTACATCCAGCTGCCGCTGATCACTGCGTGAGTATAAGGCGGCAGCAGGTGCAATGCATACCAGCTTTTCGCTTTGGAGACGAGCGTTAGTATCGCTCTGCTCAACTGTGTCGGCTGTGAACTACGAGTTCAGCACGCTCTCGGAAGCTTTGTGTGTTGGCGAGACGGCGCTTCAGCTGCGGTCGTTCCTGTGTCGAGTGGATTGCACACTTCAGGCTGCACTACCCCTGTCGTGTTGCAAGCAGCCAATTCCCCTGTGCGCCTCAGCACTAAAAGAGCATTTCCTAAAGAGCAAATTTCTCTAAAAGAGCTTCTCGGGGGCGTCTTTGTAAAGACGACGGATCGTCCTTATAAGGATGCCGTTTCACCCGTGCGTTTCTGGGTGCGGTCGTTACCTGGCAACGGGTGATGGTCACGATTGCTGCCTCACGTTTCTGGGCGTCGAGCACGCTGAGGTGGCTTTCGTGGATGAGTCATGTTCTCACTGCGGGAATATGACCATCTCGGAGCTGCGAACAGGCTCCGCTACCTTCAGGGGGGTGGAGTCCCGTTGCTGCTGCCGCGATCTGGGGCTTGTTCTGGCGGCCGACAGATGAAAACCACTTCTGGCAGTAGCGCGGGTGGTTTGAGGGTCACAGTGGTGGCAAACCCCGCAGGGAACCAACCCTCTGGGGACCACCACTCCTCTTGCACCTCCGATCCAGTGGAGCAACCCACGGAATGCGCTGGGCCCGTTTCTGTGTCAACATTTTGAACGGTAGCCGATGGAGGGCCCGATTCAAAACTGGCAGATCCAAGATCAGTCGTAACCCACCGCCTTTCTTGGGTACAATGAAGTACGGGCTGTAAAACCCCGTCCTCATATCGGCTGGAGGGACAGGCTCCATCACGCCCTTCGGCAGTAAGAATAGCAACTGCTCTCCCGTCAAGATTTCCAGATTCTCCGCCTGGCCCTCCTCCAGGGGAGGGAGAGGTGCCTTCACCATCCCCCAGAAAGCAGCTACCTCTCTCTGGGTTACCCGTCCCGGGGCCTCTTGCTCTTCTGCTCACATTGCTCAACATACTAATATGCTTTTATAATATCCAAATCCGTTAGAGGATTTTTAGGCTGCATTAATTAGGTAAACCGGAACCGGGAACACTTCACATAACACCCTATGTACTTGCTACATCATTAGAAGAATGGCATCTACGCTAATATTTGTCTGTTTCTCTCTTATTCCGAGGTCACCGTAGCCACCAGATCCAGTCTGTATCCAGATCAGAGGGTGGATCAGCACCTAGAAAGGACCTCTACTGCCCTGAAAGACAGTGGAGACCAGGACAACTAGAACCCCAGATATAGATCCCCTGTAAAGAACTTGTCTCAGAGGACCTCCAGGACAAGACCACAGGAAACAGATGATTCTTCTGCACAATCTGACTTTGCTGCAGCCTGGAATTGAATTACTGGTTTTATCTGGTCAGAGGAGAACTGGCCCCCCAACTGAGCCTGGTTTCTCCCAAGGTTTTTTTCTCCATTCTGTCACCGATGGAGTTTCGGTTCCTTGCCGCTGTTGCCTCTGGCTTGCTTAGTTGGGGACACTTCATCTACAGCGATATCGTTGACTTGATTGCAAATAAATGCACAGACACTATTTAACTGAACAGAGATGACATCACTGAATTCAATGATGAACTGCCTGTCACTGTCATTTTGCATTATTGACGCACTGTTTTCCTAATGAATGTTGTTCAGTTGCTTTGACGCAATGTATTTTGTTTAAAGCGCTATATAAATAAAGGTGACCTGACTTGACTTGACGTTACACCTGCCTGTCGCCAAACCCTCACTCCGTGGTCAGATCTTTTGGTCAGAGAAATGGTCAGGCATTTCTCCGGGCAGGAGATTCCCTCGGATTTGTAAACTGTATCGTTACCCACGGATTCATGCAGCAAGCCCCTAGGTAGCCTACGTGTTAACATACAGTTTTATTGAATACGATTATGTGGAATATGCCTACAGCAAAGTGTCTTAAGCGATTCTCGATCACGTGTAGTACGAGGTTGAATACAACGATTTAATAAGAAAGATGTGCATCAAAATCTTGTTTAATTTGTGAAAATCTTAGCACTTGATTATTATTGTAAAATAAACCTGGCATTGTGACTGACTCTGGAGTAATTTGTTCCTCTTTTGTAAGTCATTTTGGATAAAAGTTTCTTATGCATAACCTGTATAATAACACATGATGATAAAAAAAAAATAGTTATTCTTAATATTTTTATAGGCTAAATAAATGAGTGCACTTTAGGACAGTAAAAATATTTGTCATAAAATAATTAATGAACGATTTATTTTAAAATAACCTTTTACATTTTTGGAAATGTTTGTGTACTATTCTTTCTTAACATGAAGACTTTTTTTGGTGATTTTATTATACTAAGCTTCCACTCACCATGGTTAGATGCACGCTTCGCTGTTAATGTTATTAATAAATAATTAAGCCTAATATGACATTTGCATTCAGTTACAGAGCAGGGGAAAACAACATAACCGGCACATTATTTGTTTTGGATTGCTTTTGACTTTTTTTTTTTTTTTACTTTAGAGAATTCAGGGAATTTTCTATTCTTATTTTTAGCGTGTATTTTAGGCTTATAAAACAAAGCCAGCGGTGTCTTATCCTACTGGTGATTAATGTAAAATAAATGCTAAAAAGTGAGTGCTGATCATGGTCTCATAGGATACTATAAAAAATAATGTTTAATAAACAGAAATGAATCTGCCGGTGGGAGCGGAGTCACAAATCCGTGAGTTGACAAATCCGAGGGAACGGATTGCGAAAGCGTGAAATTCAAAAACCGAAGGTAAGGTTTACTAAATCTGAGCGCACGGATTGGAAATTCGTGGGTACGGTTTGTTAAACCGAGGGAACAGTTCGTGAGCTCGATTTATAAACTGAGGGGACAGATTGCAAACCGTCGCAACGGATTTATTTTTTTTCTCCTACAGGTGACGTGCCAGGCTCATTTCAAATGCATTCCCAAGCAAAATTCATCACAATTCAACTCATGCAAAAAATATCACTGAATCGATTGAATTTGCATAAAAATTCGAATTGAGAATCGAAATCTAATCGATCTGGAACGATCTGTACGAGTCATTTTTAGAATAGAAATTCAAAAAGCATTCATATTCAGTCACGTCTGCAGTGGTTTATTTGTGTTCACATAGATTCACTGAACAGCGTCAATAAGGGTTTATAGTGAAAAGTTGCAAATACACGGAGATATATGGATATATGTACAGATGTTTACTTCATATTTCTTCATACAGAATCATAATTTATATTCATTTTCCACTGATTTATGATTTATTTATATATTATTTATCTGATAATAATCATCCGCTCCAAGCGCCGTCTCTGTGTGTACTCTTCCGTGTGCACACTGCCGCTGACAGAGACCTGATTCGTCCATGTCTTGTGCATCATAACTGTGCATCATATCCCACCCCGTCCCAGCCTGTGATTTTCTTGAGATTTGTGGTATTTGTATAACAATATTGAAAATGTACATCTGAAATGCTAATTTTTGCAGCGATGTAAGAGGCTATAAATAGCATATTTTCACAACAGTCAAGTAATTCACATAAGGTCGTAAGAAAATGTTTTGTTGTATTTTTTAGGGTACAACTTTTGATAATAGTGGGGTAATGTATACTGGGATTGAAGCGATGTGGCTTGGCAAACCTTAAAATAGCAGAACAATTGCTAATAATGGCAGAATAAAAACAAAATTATGATAAAAGAATAATGACGATTTTATGTCATGTTATTAATATCTTTATTTTTGTTTTCATGTTTGAGCTTATATATCTCTCTATTACCATAATGGTCTGCGTAATTCTGATTCTTGAACAGTAAATTTTGAAGTGTCAGCTTTGTGAACATACACTCACCTAAAGGATTATTAGGAACACCATACTAATACTGTGATTGACCCCCTTTTGCCTTCAGAACTGCCTTAATTCTACGTGGCATTGATTCAACAAGGTGCTGAAAGCATTCTTTAGAAATGTTGGCCCATATTGATAGGATAGCATCTTGCAGTTGATGGAGATTTGTGGGATGCACATTCAGGGCACAAAGCTCCCGTTCCACCACATTCCAAAGATGCTCTATTGCAGGGATAAGCAACTCCGGTCCTGGAGGGCCACTATCCTTCAGAGTTTAGCTTCAGCCCTCATAAAAACTCACCTGCCTGTATCTATCTAGTAATCCAGAAAGCACTGATTGCCTTGTTCAGGTGTGTTTAATTAGGGTTGGAGCTAAACTCTGCAGGACAGTGGCCCTCCAGGACCGAAGGTGCCTATCCCTGCTCTATTGGGTTGAGATCTGGTGACTGTGGGGGCCATTTTAGTACATTGAACTCATTGTCATGTTCAAGAAACCAAATTGATATGATTCGAGCTTTGTGACATGGTGCATTATCCTGCTGGAAGTAGCCATCAGAGGATGGATACATGGTGGTCATAAAGGGATGGACATGGTCAGAAATAATGTTCAGGTAGGCCGTGGCATTTAAACGATGCCCAATTGGCACTATGGGGCCTAAAGTGTGCCAAGAAGCCATATCACCCTGGAGACCAAGACCGGTTTCCCACTGCAGCAAAGCAGGGCTGAGCCTGGTCAGTACCTGGATGGGAGACCTCCTGAGAAAACTAGGTTGCTGCTGGAAGAGGTGCTAGTGAGGCCAGCAGGGGGTGCTCACACTGTGGTCTGTGTGGGTCCTAGCACCCCAGTGAAGTGATAGGGACACTATACTGTCAACAAGCACCGTCATTCGGATAAGATGTTAAACCGAGGTCCTGACTCTCAGTGGTCAGTAAAAATCCCAGGAAGTCTTTCGAAAAGAGTAGAGGTGTGACCTCAGCATCCTGGCTATATTCGCCCATTGGCCTCTGACCATCATGGCCTCCTAATGGTCTTCAACTGTGCAATTTTGGTGAGCTCGCGCAAATTGTAGCCTCTTTTTCCTATTTGTAGTGGAGATGAGTAGTACCCGGTGGGGTCTTCTGCTGTTGTAGTCCATCCGCCTAAAGGATGTGCGTGTTGTGGCTTCACAAATGCTTTGCTGCATACCTCTATTGTAACGAGTGGTTATTTCAGTCAAAGTTGCTCTTCTATCAGCTTGAATCAGTCGGCCCATTCTCCTCTGACCTCTAGGATCAACAAGGCATTTTCGCCCACAGGACTGCCACATACTGGATGTTTTTCCCTTTTCACACCATTCTTTGTAAACCCTAGAAATGGTTGTGCGTGGAAATCCCAATAACTGTGAAATACTTGTCCCAGTAATTGTGAAATACTCACTGGCCCGTCTGGCACCAACAACCATGCCATGCTCAAAATTGCATAAATCACCTTTCTTTCCCATTCTGACATTCAGTTTGGAGTTCAGGAGATTGTCTTGACCAGTACCACACCCCTAAATGCATTGAAGCAACTGCCATGTGATTGGTTGATTAGATAATTGCATTAATGAGAAATTGAACAGGTGTTCCTAATAATCCTTAAGGTGAGTGTATGTTGATTATGTATCTAGTCAGAAAGACTCATTAGCAGAAACCTTTTTATTTTGGGTATGTCATTTGTGTCTCCATGCCAAAAATGGGGGGTGACAAGTAAGGGGCTAAATAAAAAATATATATAAAATAAAAATGAAAGCCGTTGCAGTTATTATTACTTGCACTACTGTCCGTACATCAAGAATACTGAAGGATCCATTTGGACACTGAAATATTTTTCGGTGCACTTTTTTTTTAATGTCCATTGCACTAGTGTTTTGTACAGCTTAATTCATCGCTTACATATTCATTCGTGTTCATGTTCATAGTTTCTGCTTACAGTGTACATACACTTATTACATAATCCATCTGTATAGTATGTTCATAGTACATACGATATACATCTGTATATCATGCTGATATTATTTAAAAATGTGAGGAAGGTCTCGTTCAGCAACCCTGAAAGCAAAGCATTTGGTTTGTGCAAAAGGCCACAGAAAGACATGATCATACCTCTTTATCCCAGCTCTGAACCCGCAGCTTTTTCCACAGTTCTCTCTTAGCAAAGTAATCAGGATACATAGCTTTCTCTGAGGGATGCCATTGATCTAGACACCATTCAGGAACCTAGAATTGCAGAAAGTGAACAGGTAATTAATAACTGAAAATGACATTCACAAGTCATGTAGCCTCTGATCTTTTTACTATTCTTCTGATGAGATTCATTAGCTCCACCCAATTAATTGTCAACAAATTTGGTCCAAATAATGTAAAAAAGGCCAGAAAAAATTAGATTCACAGATTGCAATTGATTCTTAATTTGTTATTGCTACGCATTATGGACCGAACGGTTCGTTGGACTAATTAAATTTGGAAAATAAAAAAAAATTGTGAAATATAATATGCGTTCAACAAGGTAGCCCAAAAACCCAAACGACGTAACAGGCAATGCCCCTGACACCACCGAAGAAGAAAAAAACACCAACTTATGTTTATATTAGGCTACTCAGTCAGGCGCTCGCTCACTCAGTAATACACGCTGAATCCAAGGGAATCCAAAGTGCACCCAAACACCAGACCTGTTGGTTATTGGAGGATCTTCTATTTCTGGTCTGTTAAACGCATTAGCCATTTTGCAACGAGCCTTCAGCGCGTACTGAGTGAGCGAGAGCCTTACTCTGTAGTGGAAAACGTAGGTTTTAAGAACATGCTTAATGTAATTGAGCCCCGTTACAATGTTCCTTCACGAGCCCATTTCAGACAGACCGTAATTCCTGCTTTGTTCCAAAAAACATAAGCCCTGTAGAGAACCAATTGAGTAAAAACACACTCAAAGGACTCTTATCACACATGTGAAGTTTGCTGAAGATCGTACATTTTATGCCTGAGTTATAACATCTCATTCCCATGGCGAGACATCGAACTTAGTCACGGTGCCATGGACACGCCTTTTAACGAAAACTCAAGATCTTCACAACTGAACATCGCACAGGCCTTTAGATTAGGCTGACCACAAAAAAGACACTGATGTCATAAAATTTCTAGGAGTAGTTCGTCGCAGTGTAAAATATGCCACTTCCTGTTGCCAATAGGTGGTGCTATGACTATAACTGAATATGGGCATGCCAATCTGTTCAGGTTCAGAGTCTTATCAAATATGTGAAGTTTGGGGCAGATTGGACATTGTATGTCTGAGTTATAACAACTTCATTTTTCATGGCGAATCATCGAAATTCGCCAGGCCGCCACGGACACGCCCTTCCACGAAGCAATACCGTTGTAATATGGATCATAATTCTTTTGTTTACGTTTCAGTTCTTCAGCGACAGAACTGTTTGCGTCCATTATGGAATAACTCACTGTAGGAAACTGCGTCTTGGTAGTAAAAAAACGGTTTTGAAGCGTACAGTGTCACAAACAGAATGAGACGATCCACCGGAAAAAAGAATGAATGGAAAGAAAGCTGATGGAGGCGGAACTTATAGCGATCGCCTTTTTCTTTGTTTGTTTTATTTTTCAACTGTTTTTGTGTGTGAGAGTGTGTTTTATGTTGAATGTGACTGTATCTGCATGATTACCATCAGTTTGAGTGCAAATCAGCCCAAATCAGCCCGCTATTACTGTATGATCACAGCTATCAAAGTGAACGCGTCTATATGAATAGAGAGAGTGGATTATTTAATATATGGCACATTTGTTTTATTACCATCTGGCCATCAGCACATCAGCACTTATTTGCATCGTAATTCATTGTAAATGCTGCATTTCTAGCAATCTCAGGATTTTCTGTAATTGGCAAACAAAGTTAAATCTTTTTTATTGTTATTTTTCTTACTCAAATTATTCTTATTGTATTTTTCTAGTGCTCAAATAAATCACTTATATGATGTCTAAGTTTCTGTCTAGTGTTTTATAATTGAAAAAACTATGCAGTGGTATGTTAACTGACTAAATAGTTTGTAGAAGCCTTCAATACTATTGGGAAATATATTTTCTTAAATTTGGGGGGTCTAGATATAGTCTCAGAAAAATATTTGCAGAAGTTTCATTTTTCATGATTTCTTATTCAGATTTGAAATAGAAACTCATGAGATGTGTGCCTTTCAACCCATTACTTTTCTAGATTGCTCCAGGACTCATTTTATGTCTTTTTATATCAAATAAAAAAATATTTAATTGTGGTAAAAAAAAAATTTCAAGGCACTTCAGTGTCTATAACTGTAACGGATTAAACTTCATAATCATCAGGAAGGAAGCGGCGGGAACCGGCGGACAATCAAATGACATTTTAATGACAAAATAAAGACAAAACACAACTAAAACTCAGGCCTGGTCCTCTCTCGTCCTTCACTGTCGTCACTCCAGTTTTATATCCTACCATCTCCTCCGTGGGACTCGAGACCGGTGGGTCGAGCAGGTGTCGCTCATTTCCAATCACTCCACCGGCCTCGCTCCTGATCCCACGGCTCTCGGCCCCGCCCCACTCTGTCACATACCCCCATCGCCCCTCGCAGGCCGGGGGGTACCCACGAGGGGTAGAACAGACGAGGCGAGAGAGGGGAGAGAGGAGAAAAAATAATAACTCCGGTTCCCAGACGCACTGCTACTTGGCCCTCCACCAGCTGGGTGATCTCCTCCGCGGTGCCTGGCGTTGGCACTGGACGGCCCTCAGCGGATGCCACAACACTCCTCCGCCGCCCGGTGGATGGCGACGGCTCCTCCGGTTTTGGGCAGCCGGCAGGAGTCCCCCGTTCCCTGCTCCTCCCCATTCTTGGCGGATGGCAGCAGGCAGCAGGCTCCAGCCTCCTGGCGAACTGCGCCGACTCCTCCGCTCCCTCATGGACGGCAGCCGCCCCTCCACATCACGGGCAGCCGGCAGCGAGCTCGACCGTCCCCGGCAACTCACTCCAGCCCATCGCCTCGAGCTTCCATGGCGGCACACTCCCTTGCCTGCTCGATGGCACCGCGGATTCACCACAGTGGTGAGGGATCTTCAGCAGCGCGTCCCTCCTTTGTAACAGATTAAACTTCATAATCATCGGGAAGGAGGAGGCGGGAACCGGCGGACAATCAAATGACATTTTAATGACAAAATAAAGACAAAAAAGACAAAGCTCCCGCTGCTGCGTCTGCACCACATACTGTATACACTCTGCAAACAGTGAACCTGTATAATGCATAAATCTTTTTTAACACCCGAGGCACCTCTACAATGAGCTCTATGACCAATGCATGACAAGAAAACATGCCTAATTAAAGCTGCAAACAGTGATGAACGGGCCCTCGCACCCAGGCTCACCGGCAGCGAGTGGCTTAGTAAAAAGGTGAACGTTGAGAAATATGCATTTAAAGTCATAAATATAAGTGGAATATATCAAAGTATATTCCATATACGTGCCAATCGTCCTGTTGCCAGCAGGTGGTGATATCATTATAATGGAATATTGGCCTTCAGATTTCTTCAGGCCAGGACTCTTATCGAACATGTAAAGTTTGGAGAAGATCGAACATTTTATGCCTGAGTTACAACAACTTCTCTTGCTGTGGCGAGACATCACATTTTGTTATGGCGCCATGGACACGCCCTTAAACAAAAACTCAAGATCTCCACAATTTAACATTGCACAGGCCTTAAGATTAGACTGACCACAAAAAATACATTAATGTAAAAAAATTTCTAGGAGTAGTTTGTAGCAGCGTAAAATATGTCACTTCCTGTTGCCAGCAGGTGGCGCTATGACTATAACTGAATATGGGCATGTAGATCTGTTAAGGGCAGAAGATTTATCTAACATGTGAAGTTTGGGGCAGATTGGACATTGTATGTCTGAGTTACAGCAACTTCCTTTTTCATGGCGAATCATCAAAATTTGTCAGGCTGCCATGGAAACGCCCTTTGACGAAAACTCAAGATCTTTGCAATTTAACATCGCAAAGGCCTTTAGATTAGGCGTACCAAATTTGGTGTTGATCTGAATAAATCTCTAGGAGGAGTTTGTTAAAATACAATACAGCGGGCACATGCATTTTACAGTAACCCTCTGGCAGTCAAGTTTTAAGGGATACGGCAGTTAAAGGGTTAATCCGAACCATTCAGACTTTGAAATCACATACACAGAACAATATATATAACTTTAGAAACACTTTACAATAAGTTTTCATTTACTAACATTAACTATGTTAACATGAACAATAATTATATAGCATCCATTAATGTCAGTTAATATTCCAAACTTAAAACATTAAAACATTGTTTTTTTGTGACATTTTACCAATTCCAAACCATATCAATCTTAACTACCATTCATTTTTTATTTAATCATTTATGAGTCATATATGATTGTCCGTGAAAGCTACTATATATATATATATATATATATATAAATAATGTATATATGTATGTGTATATATATACAACCCGAATTCCGGAAAAGTTGGGACGTTTTTAAAATTTTAATAAAATGAAAACTAAAGGAATTTCAAATCACATGAGCTAATATTTTATTCACAATAGAACATAGATAACATAGCAAATGTTTAAACTGAGAAATTTTAAACTTTTATCCACTTAATTAGCTCATTTAAAATTTAATGCCTGCTACAGGTCTCAAAAAAGTTGGCACGGGGACAACAAATGGCTAAAAAAGCAAGCAGTTTTGAAAAGATTCAGCTGGGAGAACATCTAGTGATTAATTATGTTAATTGATATCAGGTCTGTAACATGATTAGCTATAAAAGCTTTGTCTTAGAGAAGCAGAGTCTCTCAGAAGTAAAGATGGGCAGAGGCTCTCCAATCTGTGAAAGACTGCGTAAAAAAAATTGTGGAAAACTTTAAAAACTATGTTCCTCAACGTCAAATTGCAAAGGCTTTGCAATCTCATCATCTACAGTGCATAACATCATCAAAAGATTCAGAGAAACTGGAGAAATCTCTGTGCGTAAGGGACAAGGCCGGAGACCTTTATTGGATGCCTGTGGTCTTCGGGCTCTCAGACGACACTGCATCACTCATCGGCATGATTGTGTCAATGACATTACTAAATGGGCCCAGGAATACTTTCAGAAACCACTGTTGGTAAACACAATCCGCCGTGCCATCAGCAGATGCCAACTAAAGCTCTATCATGCAAAAAGGAAGCCATATGTGAACATGGTCCAGAAGCGCCGTCGTGTCCTGTGGGCCAAGGCTCATTTAAAATGGACTATTTCAAAGTGGAATAGTGTTTTATGGTCAGACGAGTCCAAATTTGACATTCTTGTTGGAAATCACGGACGCCGTGTCCTCCGGGCTAAAGAGGAGGGAGACCTTCCAGCATGTTATCAGCGTTCAGTTCAAAAGCCAGCATCTCTGATGGTATGGGGGTGCATAAGTGCATACGGTATGGGCAGCTTGCATGTTTTGGAAGGCTCTGTGAATGCTGAAAGGTATATAAAGGTTTTAGAGCAACATATGCTTCCCTCCAAACAACGTCTATTTCAGGGAAGGCCTTGTTTATTTCAGCAGGACAATGCAAAACCACATACTGCAGCTATAACAACAGCATGGCTTCGTCGTAGAAGAGTCCGGGTGCTAACCTGGCCTGCCTGCAGTCCAGATCTTTCACCTATAGAGAACATTTGGCGCATCATTAAACGAAAAATACGTCAAAGACGACCACGAACTCTTCAGCAGCTGGAAATCTATATAAGGCAAGAATGGGACCAAATTCCAACAGCAAAACTCCAGCAACTCATAGCCTCAATGCCCAGACATCTTCAAACTGTTTTGAAAAGAAAAGGAGATGCTACACCATGGTAAACATGCCCCGTCCCAACTATTTTGAGACCTGTAGCAGAAATCAAAATTGAAATGAGCTCATTTTGTGCATAAAATTGTAAACTTTCTCAGTTTATACATTTGCTATGTTATCTATGTTCTATTGTGAATAAAATATTGGCTCATGTGATTTGAAAGTCTTTTAGTTTTCATTTTATTAAAATTTAAAAAACGTCCCAACTTTTCCGGAATTCGGGTTGTGTATATATATATATATATATATATATATATATATATATATATATGTATATATATATATATATATGTATATATATATATATATGTATGTGTATGTATGTATGTATGTATGTATATATATATATATATATATATATATATATATATTCATTCAAGTGTACAGTTTCCTTTTATTGCATCTTGAAATAAATATTCTGCATCGAGTTCTGCATCGATCTGTGTTGTGTTTGTTTATTTTTATTTATTTTATTTTTTTAGGAAGATTACAGCCTTTAATCACCTCAAAATAAATGTGCATATAAACCATGAACAATTTAATTATAGCTGTATTTATAAAATGCTTACTAATGACTAATAATTTTGGGAGAAGGCTATATAAATGATGAACTGACTATTTACTAATGCTTAGCTAATGAGTGCAGCTATTATGAAGTGTTACCAATGCATTTACAAATGTTAACAATTGAGACATTATTTTAAAGTGTTCCCAAATCCTTAAATAATTTACAAGTATTTTGTTATGATTTTGTTGACCTATAAGCATTTGTGAAATAGTTCTGCTTGCATCACAGCTTAGTCTTCATGTGTGAGCTGAACAGTTTTACTGCTACATCCATGAGATTATGTAAATTCAGATAAATGTCATGTCACAGGGTGTCAAAGGTCAGTATCAAATGAGTTTGAAATTATTATTTGCAGCACAAGTATTTTTATATTTTTTTTAATCCCTGAAACTGTCAGAAAAGGATAAGGCCTAAGAGATTTCTTAAGCTGTAAATAGCACAATTAGCAACAACAACAAAAAAATAATTTAAAATATTTTTTTTTTCCTGGTGATTAAAGAGATGTTTAAAGTCCGTGTTGCAGGGTTAATTTTTTAAAGAATTTGTGCAATTTGCTTGTTGGTAATAAACATTTTAACTGTTATCCATTGTATTTTATGTTGTTGGGTATCACAAAACGGAATATAATACGAAAAAGTAGGTACTATCTTACAGCGGTCTCATTTCCCCCACATTACATTGCATCACGTCACGTTGGGGAGAGAATTTACCAAAGCCACCTTGAGAGTGAATAGAGAGACGAGTAGTAGCTGAGAGTATTCAGATTATAGATAAATAAATACATATAGATAGATAGAATAGATATATAGATAGGCAGACAGACAGATAGATATCGACCAACAGCGACCCAAACGCACTCGCTTCCCTACAGCACAAGCTTTCCAACATAGTTTCCATGGGACAGCACCCACACAAACACCTGCCAAACACAGCGACAAACACGCGGCTATGTTTGCAACAACATTTTCACCGGAGGAAGAGATAAACGCTTAAAAACGTCCATATAGCTAGCATAATGCTTTCTATTTCTAGCTGACAAAGACAAAGTTAATTTTTCACTCGGTGCTATTCAATTACAGTAAAAAAATATGTGTCGTTAATGTGCACTGCTGCTCGTAGACTAGCTCCAGTGCTCATTGCTGCGATGCTAAATGATAGCAACTCACCAGGACACTTCAACTCATTCTCCTCGGACCATGCATTTAATTGGCTTTGACGGACATCAGTTCTTGGCAATTCCTCATTTGTCCCCTCACGTCTGGCTGGTTTGAAATTACACGGCTGCGGGCCATCATACATGTTTCGCAAAACTTTAAGCGCAAGGAATTGTAGCTAGATTATTTATTTTATTGCAACGTTACATTGACCTAAAATAGTTTTTTCAATGTGTACCACTGCCATTGTTGTTTCGCGTGCTGTGTGACCTCGGAACTCGGACTACATCGATCTAGTACGAGTTCACGGGTGGGAAGTCACGGGTTTGACTGCCGTTACAGTGCACTTTCACAGGTTTAAGGTTGGAAAAACACAGGTTACGGGTTGCCTGGAACACGGCATCATACTAGGCTGAGGCTACCTTTCCTCGACTTCTCCCCAACGTGACGTCATCACAGAGTTGCGTAAAAAAACGTTAATACCAAAAACGTAAAAAAACTGGTCTTTAAGACCATTTTTTAGACATTTTAAAAATGATATACATATCTTGAGTGATTTATGTACCCATTAATCGAAAGTGGTGGTTAACCTGCAACATGGCCTTTAAGTCTCTCTCTCTCTCTCTGTCTGTCTGCCACTCAGCTCATGCCCATCCCCCACTCACACACACACACACACACACACACAGTCAGCACACACACATTCCTCACAGAGAGTGACAGAGTGAGATCAGATGTGACAGTTTTTAATTTTCTTTTAAATCATATAGTGCTGTAAAGTCGTGAAACTATGCATATTTCCTCAGAATCACTTGTTCTCTAAATGAGAAATTGTTTTGAAATGTTTGGAAGCTGCAATTTAAAAATACAAGACAATTAAAGTCTCCCTTTTTACTGTTATTTCAAAAAATCACCATGACAAAACCGTTCAAGCTATCCAAAATCCATTCGCAATTCCTCAATTTTTTGGCATCATGTAGACAAAGTTTGGTGTGTATAGTGTACTTCCCCTGTGAGGAGTATGCATGAATTCACAGCTGTATTTTCCCAAAAATACATATTCAAATCAAAATAGCTGACTTTCTGATGGTCGTAGCCGATGACTGTGAATTAGAAAGTTGTCCGTCTTGATAAGAACAATTTATGTACCAAGTTTGTAGTCTGTAGCTAAAACTAACCCCCCCACACTTTTGACAAAAGGTGGCGCTATAGAGTGCCTCCTTCACGCCCTTTTAAAAGCTTTTACCATTGTCTAGTTATCATTAATACTGATGTGTTCTGAGTTTCATGTAAATCTGAGCTTGTTGTCTCAAAATCACCATAACAGAATATTCAAGTTTGATACGTTGCCATGGCAACACTATATTAGATATCAATATACCCACAACAGATTTACATCAGTTGTGTTTTGTCATTATTCTGATTAAGTTTGAAGCAAATCAAGTAAAAATGAGATGCTGAATTAAAAGCATTTTGAAAATGACACTTCCTGCTGCCAGTTGGTGGCGCTATAACTTTGTCTCCTAATAGTCGCATATCGACATCGACATCATACATCGAACAAACCAATGAAATTCGATCAAACTCAGGTAGTGTATGTGGATGTTATTAGGCATTTCCTGTTTCTCATTTTTTGCCCTAATTTCAACGCCACACCACGGGCAAACCGTTCGAGATATCTAAAATCCCCTGGCAATTTTTCATCCCCAATGTCTTGAGATCATGTTCCCAGAGTTTCGATGCAAAAGGTTGCATTCACAATAGCCCTCTGGCAGTCAGGTTTTAAGGGATACAGCAGTTAAATGGTTGATCCGAATCATCTACACTTTGAAATTACATTCACAGAACAATATATATAACTAACACATTTTTCAATCTGAGTTAAACCTCTTTTTTTGGCTCATTTTATCAGTAAAGGAAAAAATGCCTAATAATTCTTCATACTTGAATATAAGGAGTTTTGTTTTTCTCTTCCAGCCTTCATGGTCAACTACATATATATCACACTCGTTGCTTTCTCTAGTGAAGCTCAACCAATTCTCATCCCATTCGTCCATATTTGTGATATCACAAATCCCAGACAATATTTGTTGTAGTCCAAACAATTTGTCCATTATAGTTTTTAAAAAGTGTTTTTTGTTAAATAAAATATCTCCTTTTGAATTGGACTTTCAGCTTAGTAACTTTGCAGAACTTTTTTATGCTGAAACAGCAACATTACAGTACAAGTAAAGTTGAAAAAATGAAAAATAATAATAGCACTCCTTTAATAGGCATTATTAAGCAGTTCATGAATACAGCTATACATGTTTTGTTCTTGAGCTACAAAGTTCAATCATTGTATTTTCATACTTTAAGTACAGTCGTGGCCAAAAGTTTTGAGAATTACATAAATATTAGTTTTCAAAAAGTTTGCTGCTAAACTGCTTTTAGATCTTTGTTTCAGTTGTTTCTGTGATGTACTGAAATATAATTACAAGCACTTCATACGTTTCAAAGGCTTTTATCGACAATTACATGACATTTATGCAAAGAGTCAGTATTTGCAGTGTTGGCCCTTCTTTTTCAGGACCTCTGCGATTCGACTGGGCATGCTCTCAATCAACTTCTGGGCCAAATCTTGACTGATAGCAACCCATTCTTTGATAATCACTTCTTGGAGTTTGTCAGAATTAGTGGGTTTTTGTTTGTCCACCCACCTCTTGAGGATTGACCACAAGTTCTCAATGGGATTAAGATCTGGGGAGTTTCCAGGCTATGGACCCAAAATTTCAACATTCTGGTCCCCGAGCCACTTAGTTATCACTTTTGCCTTATGGCACGGTGCTCCATCGTGCTGGAAAATGCATTGTTCTTCACCAAACTGTTGTTGGATTGTTGGAAGAAGTTGCTGTTAGAGGGTGTTTTGGTACCTTTCTTTATTCATGGCTGTGTTTTTGGGCAGAATTGTGAGTGAGCCCACTCCCTTGGATGAGAAGCAACCCCACACATGAATGGTGTCAGGATGCTTTACTGTTGGCATGACACAGGACTGATGGTAGCGCTCACCTTTTCTTCTCTTTCTGCAGAAGATCAATCTGATGTTTATTTTGGAGAGAAGTGGCTTCTTTGCTGCCCATCTTGACACCAGGCAATCTTCCAAAAGTCTTCGCCTCACTGTGTGTGCAGATGTGCTCACACCTGCCTGCTGCCATTCCTGAGCAAGCTCTGCACTGGTGGCACTCCAATCCCGCAGCTGAATCCTCTTTAGGAGACGATCCTGGCGCTTGCTGGACTTTCTTGGACGCCCTGAAGCCTTCTTTACAAGAACTGAACCTCTTTCCTTGAAGTTCTTGATGATCCTATAAATTGTTGATTTAGGTGCAATCTTAGTAGCCACAATATCCTTGCCTGTGAAGCCATTTTTATGCAACGCAATGATGGCTGCACGCGTTTCTTTGCAGGTCACCATGGTTACAGTGGAAGAACAATGATTTCAAGCATCACCCTCCTTTAAACATGTCACGTCTGCCATTCTAACCCAATCAGCCTGACATAATGATCTCCAGCCTTGTGCTCATCAACATTATCACCTGAGTTAACAAGACGATTACTGAAATGATCTCAGCAGGTCCTTTAATGACAGGAATGAAATGCAGTGGAAAGGTTTTTTGGGATCAAGTTAATTTTCACGGCAAAGAAGGACTATGCAATTCATCTGATCACTCTTCATAACATTCTGGAGTATATGCAAATTGCTATTACAAAAACTTAAGCAGCAACTTTTCTTATTTCTAATATTTATGTAATTCTCAAAACTTTTGGACCCGACTGTATAATTACGTTATTTTCAAGCCAGTTATTTAGGAGTTGTCAGTGGTTCATGAGATCATTAAGAAAGTGAAATTAAATGATTAATGAACTATTTTAGTGTAAATGTATAAATCTTATTATTTAGACACATGATAATAGTTGGTCAGTGTGTTAATAACTGCTTTATTAACATATATTCCTGCTGTAATTCATGATAAAGTCAGGTTTTTATAAAACATTTAGTAGTTTCCAGCTATCTATTTTTGTGAACTCATCTAAAGTGAGGACTATTTATACATTTAAAGCAGTCACAAAGGAGATTTAAAGGAACATTCATCTACCAAACTAAAAAGTTAAACACTGAGGGATACAGAACACAGAAATATTTTTTCAAGATGGAAAAAATGCAACTGTACAGCTGTACACTTGACAAATTATATATATATATATATATATATATATATATATATATATATATATATATATATATATATATATATATATATATATATATGTACATGTATGTATGTATGTGTGTGTGTATACTGGCTTTCCAATGCCGTTGATAATAGGAGTAAGCATACAACTAGAATCCTCCTTGCGGGCTAATCTGCAGTGCACTCAAAAATTGTGCTTCCCAAATACCAACACACACACTTGTTGCTCAGGTTCTCTAATTAAACATAGCCACAGCACCACCCAGTGGAAAAAACCTTTACCATCCCCAAAATGCCTCACACACACACACTAGGGGTGTAACGGTACGTGTATTCGTACCGGACCGTTTCGGTACAGGGCTTTCGGTACGGTGCACGTGTGTATCGAATGAACTAATGCAATATTTTGTGCGCGGAACATAAGTATATTTTCGTGTTTCCAAACGAACATATTAAGTGTCGGAAGTCTCCGCGTTCAGCGCAAATCCTGCCCTGCAGCTGATTCTAAGGCCGGGTTTTCTGTGTCATTACACACCAGAATCATGTCTGACGCGGCGCTGGCGCGCTGCTGCTACTGTAGGTGACAAAGAGGGAGACCGCCGACAGACCAGGATCTTGTCTTCACGACAACAATATCTATACTTCATGTTAAGCATAAATAATAAGCCTACTGATAAAGGACACCATCAACAGTATTGAAGGCAAAATAGACTATGTTTGACATGTGCAATATGCCAGTGTGTCACCGGCCTAATGTTTTCAAAAGGCATCACGCGAGTGTGAACATCACTACAACTAGGAAAAAAACTATTGTAATTCAAACGCAGCTCCCTTCGGCATTTAAACAGACCTTTGCTCTTAATTCCGATCGGTCCAACACAATAACGAAATCTGAGCAGGTCTAAAAACTGAAACTGTTGATGCTGCACTTTACACTTTGGAAAAGTTATATATATTTATTTTTAATATGAGCAGGCCTACAAGCTGGAATTTGTAATGCTGCACTGTAATAGTTATTTATTTATATTTTTCATTATATTTTATTATATGATATTGGTTTGAGACTGAGAGTATTTTATTTAGTGGAGAACTTTGCAGCAGTATTTTATTTCTTATTCTTTTTTTATTTTATATATATTTTATTAAAAAGTATAAAAAAAAAAAAAAGTGTAAACAAATTGTTAAAAAAAAGTTTATAGTAATAAACAACCTGCAGTTTAAGGTTTGCATTTCTTTCCCTTACTGTACCGAAAATGAACCGAACCGTGACTTTAAAACCGAGGTACGTACCGAACCGTGATTTTTGCGTACCGTTACACCGCTAACACACACATACATGTGGAATTATATACATAAAGTGTGAAACAACTGAAAATATGTCATATTTTAGGTTCTTCAAAGTAGCCACCTTTTGCTTTGATTACTGCTTTGCACATTCTTGGCATTCTCTTGATGAGCTTCAAGAGGTAGTCACCTGAAATGGTTTTCACTTCACAGGTGTTCCCTGTCAGGTTTAATAGGTGTGATTTCTTGCCTTATAAATGGGGTTGGGACCATCAGTTGTGTTGTGCAGAAGTCAGGTGGATACACAGCTGATAGTCCTACTGAATAGACTGTTAGAATTTGTATTATGGCAAGAAAAAAGCAGCTAAGTACAGGAAAACGAGTGGCCATCATTACTTTAAGAAATGAAGGTCAGTCAGTCAGTCCGAAAAATTGGGAAAACTTTGAAAGTGTCCCCAAGTGCAGTCACAAAAACCATCAAGCGCTACAAAGAAACTGGCTCACATGCGGACCGCCCCAGGAAAGGAAGACCAAGAGTCACCTCTGCTGCGGAGGATAAGTTCATCCGAGTCACCAGCCTCAGAAATCGCAGGTTAACAGCAGCTCTGATTAGAGACCAGGTCAATGGCACACGGAGTTCTAGCAGCAGACACATCTCTAGAACAACTGTTAAGAGGATACTGTGTGAATCAGGCCTTCATGGTAGAATATCTGCTAGGAAACCACTGCTAAAGAAAGGCAACAAGCAGAAGAGACTTGTTTGGGCTAAAGAACACAAGGAATGGACATTAGACCAGTGGAAATCTGTGCTTTGGTCTGATGAGTCCAAATTTGAGATCTTTGGTTCCAACCACCGTGTCTTTGTGCGACGCAGAAAAGGTGAATGGATGGACTCTACATGCCTGGTTCCCACCGTGAAGCATGGAGGAGGAGGTGTGATGGTGTGGGGGTGCTTTGCTGGTGACACTGTTTGGGATTTATTCAAAATTGAAGACATACTGAACCAGCATGGCTACCACAGCATCTTGCAGCGGCATGCTATTTCATCCGGTTTGCGTTTAGTTGGACCATCATTTATTTTTCAAAAGGACAATGACCCCAAACACACCTCCATGCTGTGTAAGGGCTATTTGACCAAGAAGGAGAGTGATGGGGTGCTGCCGGACCTGAACCCAATCGAGATGGTTTGGGGTGAGCTGGACCGCAGAGTGAAGGCAAAAGGGCCAACAAGTGCTAAGCATCTCTGGGAACTCCTTCAAGACTGTTGGAAGACCATTTCAGGTGACTACCTCTTGAAGCTCATCAAGAGAATGCCAAGAGTGTGCAAAGCAGTAATCAAAGCAAAAGGTGGCTACTTTGAAGAACCTAGAATATAGGGCTGGACGATTATGGCCTAAAATCAAAACCTCGATTAATTGACCATTTTACTTCGATTACGATTAATTAACGATTATTTTGTTTCGTTGTTTTTTTTTTTTTTTTTTTGCCCTCATAGTTCACTGACAAGGTTTGTACTGTAAATATGATTGACTATTAAAGGTGAGACATTTTTTCCTATTGAAAGAGCGATCTGACATCTGGCAGTTATTTTATCTATGTTTGTAACATTTCTTACAGATTATTGCTCGGTGTAAGAGATAAATAAAGATCAGATAAAGATAAATTAGCACAGTACCAGTACGAGTAATTGCGTGTGTGAATTAGTCATACTGTCTCTATATTATTGTGAAGCTGTGGGTTGTAAACAGCATAGTTCCTTCAAAAGTAGAAAAATATGCTATAATAAGTTTTGAGATTCTAAGCTACTTTAGTGATAAATCACAGGACAGTGCTGACAACTAGTTTCTGCGTTCCTCTGTGCCCGCGATCTTCACAGCTAACGTTACTGTTTATATGAGTGTTTGTGCCACAATGCAGCTGTGTGAACTAGGGCTGTCAAAATGGCTTGAAAACTAAATTCGAATTTGCAATTAAATATTATCCAAATTCAAATTATATTCGAATTTAAAATGAATAATTTTAGTTAGAGTGAAGAAAAGCTTTTGGCTTCTCTTCTGATATATCCCTTAATTTTACACGGCTTTCTAAACATGCGGCTCTCTTGTGTGAGACGCGAATCCAAGGTTAAAAGAAGACGTCCCTCTCTAGAAAATGCGTGAAATATGCGTTCTGTGTGAATGGCTTGGTTTCCGTTTTGACGTGAATAAGATCTTCTCCACATTCTCTTTTTCCGCAATATTTTGAATGAACATCGCAGAAGCGCTGCATTAAGTTGCTTCAACTATGTGTTAAAAAAATTATAATGCAATGACACTTTTATATTGTCATCGCATCTCATGCGCCACTGATAAAGGCCAAAGTATAATTTGGCCATCCGCATCCGCGCACCGTCCGCATTATGTAATTTTCGTCATTAAGAGGGCTCGCGGACAGCCGCGCATCTGTCCACACGGTCTCAGAAAGTGCCTGCATGCGGACGGGGTGTGCGGCTGTCAACAGCGCATGCACGAGGTGAATGATGACAGAAGTGGTAACGTTACTGCTCATCGAGCCCGTCAGCCTTCTGAAAGCTGTGCGGATGAGACTGTTTAAGACTGAACAGAACACGGAATGTGAAGTATACCAGAGGCGGACCTTAAAGCTGCCTCCTTAACGGACACCTACAATTCGAATGCAACATTTTTGCATTCGAATGTGGATTTTTTTTATTCTAGAAATATTCTTAATTTATTTTTTGACAGCCCTAGCGCGACCATGGTAGCTCGATATAATAATACACATCCGATCATCTAATCACTTGAATGTCCAAACCATTTTAGTGAAGACGCAAGGCCATCAGTATGTGTTGAACGGCGTTCACCTCCGTGTTTTGCTTTTATGTCACTGACTGGACGGGGCAGAGTCATGTGGCTACACACGCGCTAGTATGCTTTTAAGGGGGAAGTATTAACAGGATTAAAAAACGAAATAACCGGCATGGGAAAATTACGTCGGTTAGAGGTTCTGAATTTCGGTTTCGATTACTTTTCGATTAATCGTCCAGCCCTACTAGAATATGACATATTTTCAGTTGTTTCACCCTTTTTTGTTATTTATATAATTCCACATGTGTTAATTCATAGTTTTGATGCCTTCAGTGTGAATCAATCAGTGTACAATTTCCATAGTCATGAAAATAAAGGAAACTCTTTGAGAAGGTGTGTCCAAACTTTTGGTCTGTACTGTAATTCAAGTGTACAGTTTTCCTTTATTGCATATTGAAATAAATATTTCTGAGTTCTGTATCAATCTGTGTTGTGTTTGTTTCTTTTTCTTAGGAATACAATTGACTCTTTATTCTCCTTTGTAATATATTTGCTTATAAACCAAGAAAAAGTTATTTATAGCTGTATTTATAAGCTGCTTACTAAAGACTATTAATGTTGGGACAAGACTTTATAAAGCATGAACTGACTATTTACTAATGAGTGTAGTTATTATAAAGTGTTACCAATGCATTTACTAATGTTAACTAATTAGACATTATTTTAGAGTGTTATCAAATCCTTAAATGATTTTATTTTGAAGTGTTTTGTAATGATTTTATTGACATAAGCATTTGTGAAAGTTCTGCTTGCATTACAGCTTAGTCTTCATCTGTGAGCTGAACAGATTTACTGTTACATTCATGAGATTATGTAAATTCAGATAAATATCATGTCACAGGATGTCATAGGTCAGTATCAAATTAATTTGTAATTTTTTGCAGCACAAATAAGGATTTTTAGGATTTTTAAAAATCCTTAAAACTGTCAGAAAAGGATAAGGCCTAAGAGATTTCTATGTGAGTGGCTAAATTTATTTTTGATTTTTCAATTTTAATACATAAACTATGAAATTATACAAAATGTATAAAAAAAAGTACAACAGTTATTTTTTTCCATTGTTTCACACAGTCTCTTTGTGAAGCCACAACACGCACAACCTTGAGGCAGATGGGCTACAACAGCAGAAGACCCAACCGTGTACCACTCATCTCCACTACAAATAGGAAAAAAGAGGCTACAATTTGCATGAGCTCACCAAAATTGGACAGTTCAAGACTGGAAAAATGTTGCCGGGTCTGATGAGTCACGATTTCTGTTGAACCATTCAGATGGTAGAGTCAGAATTTGGCGTAAACAGAATGAGAACATGGTTCCATCATGCCTCGTTACCACTGTGCAGGCTGGTGGTGGTGGTGTAATGGTGTGGGGGATGTTTTCTTGGCACACTTTAGGCCCCTTAGTGCCAATTGGGCATCGTTTAAATGCCACAGCCAACCTAAGCATTGTTTCTGACCATGTCCATCCCTTTATGACCATCATGTACCCATCCTCTGATGGCTACTTCCAGCAGGATAATGCACCATGTCACAAAGCTCGAATCATTTCAAATTGGTTTCTTGAACATAACTGAGTTTACTGTACTAAAATGGCCCCCACAGTCACCAGATCTCAACCCAATAGAGTATCTTTGGGATGTGGTGGAACGGGAGCTTCATGCCCTGGATGTGCATCCCACAAATCTCCATCAACTGCAAGATGCTTTCCTATCAATATGGGCCAACATTTCTAAAGAACGCTTACAGCACCTTGTTGAATCAATGCCACGTAGAATTAACCCTCTGGAGTCGATTAACGCGTATACGCGTTATGAGTCATTTTCTCCTGATAACCCCAAAAATAACTTAAATTACACTTTCAGTTGTGATCATACAAATAAGAGCAATACATCAATTGAATCTGTAAAGGGTCTACTTTTTTGTATACAGACATAACAGAATTTGTGTTTGTTATAAACTAAAGATAACAAACATGGTGTGCTGTCTGCAGCCTGTCTGCGCTGATCTTCATTTACAAACACGTCATTAACATGATCTGTAACTCAGTGAATACTCAACAAAGAGACATGAGAGATATATCTATAGAAAGCCTGATATGTCTACTTTTAAACTAAACAAGTGCTGCCCAAAACAGATATTCTGTGATAAAGTAATCCACATGAAAACAAGGTTTTCATGTGGATTTTTCACATCTCTCTTCATTATCGTCTAATGAGATCATGCCGCGCTGAATGCCCTATTCAGATTCTACTGTTCCAAAAGTCAACCACCCCATTAACTTACATTTTCAGATGTGTAAACGCGAGTTTTGACCAGTGTAGAGTAGCGCGTGTTTGTCAATTCTCTGGTCACAAAGTGCAGACATGGTTTTATGTTCATGCAGCATGATATGCAACACGTAAAAAGATAATAGAAGTCTAAGTCATTATAATCCATAATTGCGTCACCACTGGATGCAACAAATGCCTAGTTTGTAACGGGTTTTATTGTTTTTGTCTCGTCGCAACCAGGACATGACGCAACCAGGAGCATCACATTATGGTAAGGGGCATAACATTTCTGTCACACAATTGAGGCATTTGGCTAATCACAACGCACTAGACTGCTGACTAATCAGAATACCTCGCTTTTCAGAACGATAAGCTCACTTTGTCAGAAGTTTTATATATCCTGTCAGTAAATTTTAGTGATCGACTGATGTATCTGTTTACCGATATTTTTCCCGATATTTAAGCATTTTTCCACAATCGGGTATCGGTTTTGTAATATCGGATTCGCCGATTTACGGCGCCATCTTGTGGCCGTTTTGAGATTTCCGCCATTGCAGCCCGGGCGTCTGAGGAGATCAGTCAACAACAACTCAGTGCACAGGTAAAGTATATGTTCTACTTGGTTTGCTTTAATCAACTTTAACATAACAGACATGCACAAATGAGATCTGAGACATAAATTCCTGATATAGTTAATTTATGCAGCTTGTTTCTAAACAATTGAGACGAACTCATTGAGTTACGTAGTGTAATTCGTCATGTCTTGCCCCAATAAAGACATAACTTTACATGAATTAAATAAAACAGACATGAATGAGTGCATGTTGAAAATAAAAGCGCTGAATTTAATTCTCTATCTGTTGTATTTGCTCACCATTAGTCTAGAAGAAAAAGTTCGTTCATATTGCTTAGCACCTGACTGGGTTGATGATCAGGAAGCCTCAAGCAATGCCACTGAATGAAACTTTTGACAAGATTATCTTGTTTAAACACCCTAAATTATATTATCATTTACTACATAATTATTTCGCTAATACACATATAAATATACCGCTTTGTGGAAATTAATTATTTATTATCTCCACGCGCGATCGCGGTTGATTAAGTTATAGTCAAACAGCACTTTGTCAGTTGGCATTTCATGATCTAACGTTAGATTGAATCTAGATCATAAAATGCCAACTGACAAGTGCTGTTTAACTTTATATAGTTTCGGGAAAAAAAGTTCGTTCATATTGCTCAGCACCTGAATGGGTTGATGATCAGGAAGCCTCAAGCACGGCCACTGCATGAAATTTTTGACAAGATTATCTCGTTTAAACCCCCTAAATTATATAATCATTTGATTTACTACATAACCATTATTTAGTTAATACAAATCTAAATAAATGCAGCTCTGTGGAAATTATTTATCATCTCCACACGCGATCGCGGTTGAGTAGCCCAATTTATAGTTTTGTGTAAATGCATAGATAAGTTACAGCACTTTGTCAGAAAGCATTTCATGATCTAGACCGACAAAACATAATAATTAATAACACTAGTTGCAAAATGCAATGACGTATGCTGATTTTTTTATTACTTTCCTGACAATGTTATATATTCCAGCTAATATTATTCAGTGAATTATTCCTCACTCTTAAACCTATTAAATGGCACATAAACCTTCTAAAAATTACATTTCTGCAAAGGTGATATAACTCCCCTGTCATTTATTTTCTCCATTTTAAAACATTAGACTTTTAACATTTATTTTGCCTATTGTTAACATTGTTGCTGATAACGCTTGTAAATCACATGTATAATTTAGATATAAATTATATAATGTAATATATTTTTTATTGTAATTTGAAGATTTAATTTAACATGAAAAACTGACTGACTGATGACTGAAAGGAGGAAAAATCAAAGTGAGGTATGGACTTACTTCACTCAGCCAATGGCAGGAGTAGCAGTTTGCAAAGAATGCCAAATGAACGTAAGCATGGGGTCAAAATCTACAAAAACAAAATCTCCCACATGTGGAACCACTTAAAGATAAATCACTCAACTATCTTTGAAGAGGCAAAGAAAAAAAGATATGCTGAAGAGGCAAAGACATCCAGCCACATTCAAGCATCTCTTCCTGTGATGTTTGAAAAGCAGACAAAGTGGAAGACGCCTGATGTCCGCTCAAAAACACTGGACAGGATGATTACAGAAATGATAGCTACAGACAATCGGCCTTTCACCATGGTTCAAAATAAAGGCTTCCAGAGACTCATGGCAAATGCAGATCCAAGATATACTCTGAAGAGTGAGAAGTTCTATCGCACAGAGATGTTCCCCAGTATTCACAACAGTATCGTTGAGAAGGTTAAAGCACTGCTTAAGCCTAAAAACCCAGGTTATAACTTGGCTTTTACTACAGACTGCTGGTCCGGTACAACTGAATCCCTAATGAGCTTGACATGCCTTTTCATTAATGATCAGTGGATTCGCAGACAAGTAATTCTAAACACAAAAGCAATGATGGGATCACACACTGGAGAGTACATTAGCGAGATGTTTTAAGGCATGCTGGAAGAATGGGACATTGACAAAGATAGAGTGGTTCTTGTTCTCAGGGACAGTGGTGCTAACATTGTTAAAGGTATGAGAATTGCTGAACTGCCTGACATGAGCTGCAGTGCCCACATATTACAGCTAGTTGTCAATGACGGCCTCAACTCACAAAGAGCTGTCCAAAATATCCTGTCAGTGCTGAAAAGCTGTGCTACACATTTTAATCATTCAGTACTAGCTAAACAGCGTTTAGCAGTGATCCAACAGGATTTTGGGCTACCTGCACATGCCATCATTCAGGCTGTCCCGACCCGATGGAATTCCACCCTGCACATGCTGGTCAGGATGCAAGAGCAGAGAAAAGCTCTGAACATATATGCCAGTGAGCATAGTGGGTTCACTAGCCTGAGTGCTGATCAGTGGAGTATTGTCAGCAATCTTATTGAGACACTTTCTCCAGTGGAGGAGGTCAGTTTTGCCACTGCAAGCACCACTCACATTTTCTTCAGGAAATGTACATTCTAGTTATTATTATTATAAAAGACATTCATAAAATTGACAAACAATTTTTATTATTTTTAGTCAAGATCATAAGTGATACTCAAAGATGGAATAATCTTAGAATCTCTATTCAAGGAAAAAATGCCCACCGTCAAAATGAATGTTACCTCGGCTTAATTTTCTTTTTTATATGTTGCCGCTTTCCCCTTCTCCAGGTTACTTTAAGAAGATCAATTCCATACTTTCCCAGTTTGTATGGAATGGTAAACATCCCAGAATAAAACTTGCCACGTTGCACCGTCCTACACAGTAAAATCTACAGTGTTAAGCAGTTACTCTCCATTTACTCCATTTAACAAAGTGAAAAATGCCCCCTAGTGTTGGCAAAAATTAGGAATGCACCGGTTGACCGGCCATAAATTGGAACCGGATAGTTTTTGCTTAAAATACGCAATCGGCTTTTGGTCTTTTTTCAAACGATTTTTCCGGAAGTGCGCCTGCATGCACAGACTACATTGTAATCATTCGCTATCATGTCATTTGTCTGGAAGTATTTCAAAAGATGTGCGCAGGACACGGACAGCCAACAGCCGTTCAGAACTGGAAGTGCAGCGCTATATGTCTGAGGCACAGACAGCAGGAAGCGAACTACTTTTTTGTAAAGTAGAACTTGCATACACATTTGAAAAGCCAGAAGTAAACATCAGTTCTGTATAGGATGATTATTTTTATTTTACCTTAAAATTACATTTACTTAATTTGATTTAAAAATCACCTGCTGGAACACTGAAAAAAGCGTTTCATTAGGCGAATTAAACATTTTTAGGGTAATGATTCACATCTATATTTTAACTTGAGACAATATTTATTTATTTTTAATTGGCTTAAGTAAAAAAAATATAGATGTGAATCATTACCCTATTTTTTTTTTTTAATTGGAAGAATGAAACACTTTGCATCTGTTTTATTCGCACCAACATTATTCATTTTAACATTTTGGAATAATGTATTTATATAGCATACTTTTATTTAGTCTCACTGATAAAGACCTTTTTTTATTTAAAACCAAATTTAAAAAATAAAATACTGAATGCTGATTAAGAAACATTGAATGTGTGTTGATTGTGTTGTTTGGACTGTAGAACTATGCAGTTGTTGCCTTTAATTTCACATGGTTACAGTTAATGTTTTAATTTAAGGCCAGTTCTATGTAGTTTCAACCCAATTCAAAAACAGAAGCTAAATGCTGATGTCTGTACCATCTATGTTTGTATAGAATGTAGGCTACTTACTGTGCAGATACTGCAGTTCATTTCAGATGGTTACGGTTATTGTTTTCAATAGCCAAAAGCCAGTTTGGCCTATTAAATACCAAATAAACATCTTGTTTATGCACACTTTCCTTCTTTCTTGTCTGATGCTTAAATATATAAAAAAAAATCGGCCAGTTTGCTTGTAAAAAAAAAAAAAATCTGTATCGGAATCGGCCATGAAAAATCATGATCGTGCATCCCTAGCAAGAGTCAGAGTTTAATTTTTGCATTGTTAATTTCACTTCGTTAAGCTCCACCCATCAAGCCATCCCCAAAGACTAGAGCAAAAGTTGTATCGTCGCCATTTTCTTTTGCCTTGCACCAAAGGTGAGCTTGTATTAATTAATTTACTGAAACATAAGCTTAATATTTGATGTTAATAATTGTAACGAATAATAAACTAAAATTATTCAGCTGGTCTGATAGATTCTCAGTGAAACAAGAAAAACTGACAATATCCTGACAGCTAACATTAAAGAAACGGATAAGTAATATCAGAATCAGAATCAGAATGAGCTTTATTGCCAGGTATGTTCACACTAGGGATGGGACGATAACTGGTTTTATCGATAACCGTGATAAAATGTGCTGAAGGTTAGTAATATCGTTTAAAAATGAATTATCATTAAAACAGTGTTTGATTATCGCGGTTTTAATAACTCGCTATTAAATCATGTCCAGCCAGCAACAGTCTGACGCAAGCGCAGCGCACAATGTTTTTTTGTTTTTTTTTCGAGAAGGAATGGCGAAAGTCAGTGACTTTTCTATGCTTTTCTATGCTTCTACACTTTTTATTGTAAGGAAGGAAATGCCACAGAATTTAATCTTTCTTTAAATTAAGTGCATAGAGTTGCTTGTTTTATTAGTTGTTTGTTGATTATTAAATATAAAACTTGCTGAAATATTTTCAGTGTGAGCATCAACTATTTTTGAACACTTTCATCTCGTTTCAACAAAACCGTGATAATATTGATAATCGTGATAATTTTAGTCACTATAATCGTGATATTAAATTTTCATACCATCCCATCCCTAGTTCACACATACAAGGAATTTGTTTTCGTGACAGAAGCTCCGCAGTGCAACATAACAGCGACAGAACAAAACACAGTAAGGAATAAAAAATACAAGAAAATACAAATAGGTGGGTAAGGAATGACAATATACAAATTGACAATGTATGGCAGGTATATTACAATGAGCATTTATGTATGTACATGTATATTATGTGCAAAAAATGTAAGTGTATTTTAAGTATGTGTGTTAGATAAATAAGTGTATGTGTATATACATATAAATAGTGTAGTGTGTTCCACAGTTATTTTCAGCTGTTCTAAATGGATTGCCTGAGGGAAGAAACTGTTCCTGTGTCTGGTCGTTCTGGTGTAGAGCTCTGTAGCGTCGACCAGATGGCAATTGTTCAAAGAGGGAGTGTGCTGAATGTGAGGGGTCCAGAGTGATTTTGCCAGCCCTTTTGCTCACTCTGGATAAGTACAGTTCTTGAATAGAAGGGAGGGTTGTACCGATGATTCGCTCAGCAGTCCGGACTACCCTCTGTAGCCTTCTGAGGTCCCATTTAGAAGCTGAGCTGAACCAGACAGTTAGTGAAGTGCAGAGGATGGATTCAATGATGGTGGAGTAGAACTGTTTCAGCAGCTCCTGTGACAGGTTAAACTTCCTCAGCTGGCGAAGGAAGTACAACCTCTGCTGGGCCCTTTTCACAATGGAGTCAATGTGAATGTCCCACTTCAGGTCCTGAGAGATAGTGGTGCCCAGGAACCTGAATGACTCCACTGCAGTCACAGTGCTGTTCATGATGGTGAGTGGGGGAAGTGCAGGGGGGTTTCTCCTGAAGTCCACGATCATCTCCACTGTTTTGAGCGTGTTAAGCTCCAGGTTGTTGAGAGTGCACCAGACAGCCAGCTCTTTAACCTCCTGTCTGTAAGCAGACGCGTCACTGTCCTGAATGAGGCCGATGAGTGTGGTGTCATCTGCAAACTTCAGGAGCTTGACAGAAGGGTCCTTAGATGTGCAATCGTTAGTGTACAGGGAGAAGAGCAGTGGGGAGAGAACACAGCCCTGGGGAGCTCCGGTGCTGATCTGGAGCACCAGTTTTTCAAATGACTTCATGATTACAGACGTTAGAGCCACAGGCCTGTAGTCATTTAGTCCTGTAATTTTGGATTTCTTTGGGATGGGGATGATGGTGGAGCATTTGAAGCATGAAGGGACTTCACACAGTTCCAGCGATCTGTTGAAGATCTGTGTGAAGATGGGGGCCAGCTGGTCAGCACAGGATTTCAGACAGGCTGGTGTAACACAATCTGGGCCTGGTGCTTTTTTCCTTTTCTGCTTCCAGAAGACCTGGCGCACCGCATCCTCGCTTATCTGAATTGCAGGTGTGGGGGAGAGGGTGGATGCAGGAGGTGTGAATGGTGTGAACGGTTGTTTGGAGAGGCATTCAGGGTTGGTTGCAGAAGTTGTGAATGGTGAGAGCGGTTGACTGGAGAGGTGTTCAGGATGGGTTGCAGGAGTTGTGAATGGTGTGACAGTTGTGTGGGGAGGCGTTCAGGGCAGGTGATGGGTGTTCTTTTAAACCTGCAGTAAAACTCGTTCAGATCGTCTGCCAGTCGTTGATTCTCCACAGTGCTGGGGGGTGGTGTCTTGTAATTGGTGATCTCCTTTAGTCTTTTCCACACTGATGCGGCGTCGTTTGAAGTGAACTGAGTCCTTATTTTTTCAGAATAATTCCTCTTTGCCACTTTGATATCCTTTTCCAGTGTGTATTTAGCCTGTTTATACAGGACATTGTCCCCCTTCACGTAAGCATCTTCTTTGGCCTGACGGAGCTGTCTGAGTTTTGCAGTGAACCACGGTTTGTTATTGTTGTAATTTAGTTGAGTCCTGGTAGGAATGCATATATCCTCACAGAAACTGATATATGATGTTACAGTCTCTGTGAGTGCGTCCAGATCGGTGGTAGCAGCTTCAAAAACACTCCAATCAGTGAGTTCAAAACAAGATTGTAAATCCTACTCTATTTCGCTGGTCCATCTCTTCACAGTCTTTACTACAGGTTTAGCAGATTTTAGTTTCTGCCTGTAGGTCGGTATAAGATGAACCAGAAGGTGATCAGAACGTCCCAAAGCTGCTCGTGGAACAGAGTGAAATGCATCCTTTATTGTTGTGTAACAGTGATCCAATATATTACTGTCTCTTGTGGGACATGTGATGTGCTGTCTGTATTTTGGCAGTTGACGGGAGAGATTGGCTTTATTAAAGTCCCCAAGAATGATTAAAATGGAGTCCGAGTGTTGTTGTTCTGTATCTGTGATATGCTCAGCGAGTTTCTGTAAAGCTGAGCTCACGTGCGCTTGCGGGGGAATGTAAACACTCACCAGAATGAACGAATGAAACTCCCGTGGCTCCCGTGCCTCAGTGTCCCATTCTTCGTTTTTTTTTTTTTTTTATGCATTGTTGACAACTTTTAAACATTTTGATTACATGCCCATTATACAGGTGGTGTATTTTTCTCTTGGATTTTAAAACACTTTTTCTTCTCCTTTTTCTGTATTTTGTCTTTCTAAGAAGCATTACTATGTTGATATGAGTAACACCGGATACTTGCTATGGAGAATTTAATCTCATCGTGCCTCTTTTCACAGCAGTTTTGTAACTACTGGGATGCATTAACCATGACTAAGGATTAACTTCATATAGAATTCTTTAAGCAGTGCTGATGATCTTATAATTAGTCTCTCCAGGACTTAGCGATTTTGCGATTGCAGAATTTATTGCAAAATCAAGCAAACTCCGTAATTTTCGCAAAAGATCACAAATTTTCATAATTGACAAATTTTCCACAGAATTTGGGCTTAGAAGTCTCCCGTGACATCATCGCAATACACATTCAGTCAAAGAAAGGTTTTTTCTTAGTTCCAAAAATGGAATGAACAGCCTTGCGTTCTCATCATGAACAAAAGCGGAATGAATTTTAGATTCAGCGCAGAGTTCCGTAGTAAAAACATTGTTCAATAAACGCAAATCTCTACCACCGTTCACCATTGATTTAACAGTAAAACTACAGGAACAACTTGTGGCAGAAATGCTCGAAAGTTTTTATATGATTTTAATTGCTTCACAAGTTTACAAAGCACTTCAATGCTTTAAGTATATAACTGAATTTGAAGGTTATTTGTAATGTGACAATATTTATTCATCCTTCATAGGTTTCCCCCATGTATAAAACGTACTCGGTTACTAAACGTAACCTCGGTTCTCTCTAGAAGAGCGAACGAGTACTGCGTCTTAGCTAAGACGCTACGGGAAAAGTCTCTTTTCACGAAATACTGAAGCAAAAAATTATCCTTAATTTTGTATTTTTGTAAAGCGCATTTGCAGCAGTACACAGCCATAGGCGAGACGGCTCGTTCGCTCATTGGCTTGTTCTGCGGCAACTGCACAGCCTATTGAGCGCGGGCTGATGCAACATCAGACCAATAAGGGCGCTTCGCGTCCTTCTTGCAACTTCCCGCCGAAACGGGTGTGGCCCAACCTATAAAAGGAGCTCGAAAAGGCTGACTCACCTGATTTATTTCATCGCCAAAGCGAACCAGAGTGAATCGTGCGCACGGCAGAGAACGCAGTACTCGTTCGCTCTTCTAGAGAGAACCGAGGTTACGTTTAGTAACCGAGTACGTTCTCTTACGAGAGCTCTCTCGTACTGCGTCTTAGCTAAGACGCTACGGGAACCCAATGTAAAACGCCGTGCGCGCAGGGATCACACACCAATAAACCTGAAGCAACGCCCCGGATTTACAGTGCACAGTCACCTGAGGGACTCACAGAGAGTCCAGGACAGAAAAGGGAAAAAGCCTTCCGTCCCATATCTAGCAGCATCCGTAGATGCGGCAATATGACGTCACACAGCCGAGGCAAGGCCTGACCAATGTGGCAATGCGGGTCTTACGCAATACTGCCCATATAACAGTCGGCAGCGCATAGCGCTCGTGAACTCAGAATTCCCCTCAGGGCCCTGATTCGCCTATACCGACAGCAGCCTTGCTTGCAAGGCGGGAACCTCCAGGTTATAGAACCTGATAAATGTAGACGGCGAGGCCCAACCTGCCGCCATACATATATCCTGCAAGGAGATCCCAGTAGACCACGCCCACGACGAGGCGATGCCTCTTGTGGAGTGTGCTCTGACGCCCAACGGGCACTGAAGGCCCCTGGAACCGTAAGTTAACGCTATGGCGTCAACTATCCATCTGGATAGAGTCTGTCTCGAAACAGCCATTCCCTTGGAACGCCCACCGAACGAGACAAATAGCTGCTCCGTCTGCCGAAAGGCAGCAGAGCGAGACACATAAGCTCTTAAAACCCTGACAGGGCAAAGAAGACTCGAGTCTCCATCCTCCCCTGACACCGGCAGGGCAGACAGGGCAATAACCTGAGCCCGAAACGGTGTGTTGAGGGATTTCGGCACATAACCGTGCCTAGGTTTGAGTATGACTCTTGAGCCATTGGGCCCAAACTCCAAGCACGACTGGCTCACCGAGAGCGCGTGCAAATCACCCACACGCTTCACAGAAGCGAGAGCCAACAAGAATACTGTCTTGAACGACAGATGCTGAAGGCTAATCGATTGGATAGGCTTGAAAGGGGGACCTTTCAAGGCCTCCAAAACCGCCGCGGGGTCCCACATAGGGACTGACGGAGGTCTGGGAGGATTCAGCCTCCTAGCTCCTCTGAGGAACCGGATGACTAAATCATTCCTTCCTATTGACTGACCGGACGCCGTTTCAGAAAACGCCGCGATGGCAGCCACATAAACTTTGAGCGTGGATGGGGCTCTGCCCTTATCCAACAGCTCCTGAAGGAAGGAGAGGACCTCCATCACCTCACAACTAAGGGGTGAATAACCTCGAGCTGTGCACCAGCTGGAGAACACCGACCACTTCGAGGCATACAGACGTCGTGTCGACGGAGCTCTAGCCTGAGTGATGGTATTTAGCACTCCTACTGCGAGATCAGCGGGTAACCATTGAGTGCCCATACATAGAGGGACCACAACTCCGGTTGAGGGTGCCAAATCGAGCCCCTGGCCTGCGAGAGGAGGTCTCTCCTCAACGGTACCGGCCACGGGGCGACATCTGCTAACTGCATCAAATCTGGGAACCATGGTTGGTTCTTCCAAAGAGGTGCTACAAGCAGTATTGAACATCTCGTTTCTCTCAGCCGTTCTATCACCTGCGGAAGGAGGGAGACGGGAGGGAACGCATAAAGCGGGCAGCACGGCCATCACCGTGACAACACGCTTTCGTTCTTGGAAAAGAACGCGGGGCAGTGAGCGTTTTCGTGGGACACAAAGAGGTCCACCTCCGCCATGCCAAATCTCTCCCACAACAGCCGGACTGTTTGCGGGTGTAGAGACCATTCGCCGGTAGGAACATTGCCTCTGGACAGCCTGTCTGGACCCAGATTCTGCAGTCCAGGCACATGCACTGCTCTCAGCGAGCGCACGTTGCGCTGAGCCCAAATCAGGAGGCGTTCCGTCAGCCTGCACAGGTTTCGGGACCCGAGACCGACCTGGCGATTTATGTAGGACACCACGGACATGTTGTCCGAACGGACTATGACGTGGTGATCCTTGATATGGGGACAAAAGCGCGTCAGCGCGTTCTCCACTGCCAGCATTTCCAGGCAGTTGATATGATGGAGCTTTTCCCGTTCTGACCATAGGCCAAAGGACGGTCTGCCTTCGAGCAGCGCTCCCCATCCCGAAGTGGAGGCGTCCGTCGACACCATTTTCACACTCGGGGAAGTCCCCAGGCTTACACCTGATCGGTACCAGCCGTTCGCTGTCCAAGGTGCTAGAGCCGCAACACAGCTCTGATCGACCTTGAAATGCAGCCGGCCAGACGCCGAACCGGAGATGCTAAGGCCATGAAACCCAGCATCTTTTGACAGTGTTTGAGCGACACAGTCGCGCCACAGCGGAAAGAACTCGCTGCACGCTGAATGCCCATCGCGCGCTGTGGTGACAGCCGCGCCGTCATGGAACACGAGTTCAGAACTATACCCAGAAACAGGATCGTCTGACTGGGGTTCAGCGAACTCTTCACCCAATTGACACTGAGGCCGAGCTTCTCGAGGTGATCGAGTAAAACGGCTCTGTGGTCCATGAGCTCCGCTCATGATCGGGCCAGAACCAGCCAGTCGTCCAAATAATTCAGCACTCGTGTGCCTCTGAGTCTAAGAGGAGCGAGCGCTGCATCCATGCACCTCGTAAACGTACGAGGAGCTACGGACAAGCCGAATGGCAGGACTGCAAACTGGTATGCCTGGCCCTCGAAGGCGAATCTCAAATATCGCCTGTGGTTTGACGCTATCTGTATTTGAAAATACGCGTCCTTCAGATCTATTGACATGAACCAGTCCCCTCTGCGAATCTGCGCGAGGAGCTTCCTGGTCGTGAGCATTTTGAAACTGCGTTTCATCAATGCCTGTTCAGCTGTCTTAGATCCAGTATGGGCCGGAGACCCCCGTCTCTCTTGGGCACCAGAAAGTATCTGCTGTACAGCCCCCCCTCGCTTTGAGACACAGGCTCTACAGCCCCTTTGCTCAACAGTTTTGATATTTCGGCCCGATGTATGTGTGCTACTTCTGTTTTGACCGTAGTTTCGACGCGCGCTGAAAAGCACGGTGGGCGTCGAGAAAACTGTAGCGAGTAGCCTCTCTTTATAATGCCTAGCACCCAATCCAAAACCCCTGGAAGCACTGACCATGCATCTGCATGAATGGCTAAGGGCTGGATGCGAAACGCGCTCTGTTGACTGGGCAACGGCGGCGCTCGAGTGTGCTGCGCATCTGAGGCGGGGAGCGCGCTGATCACAGCGGGCAGATCGCTCTTCCTCGACCCCGTTCCGGCGCTTAACCGACTGGAGGGAGGCTGAGCGGGTCCCGTGGGACTCGATATATCTGCGAGTAACCGTGGGCTGCATGTGTGCACTTTTACCACTTTCAACTCGCTGTCTGCCTGTGCAGAATGTACGTGCACGGGCCTCGTTTTTACAGAAGCCCCGCGCCGTATGTGACAGTGTATGTGGGCACTGGGAAGTGGGCACGTTTACTATGCGGCGCGCTCGACCGATCTGTGTCGATCTTATGTGCGCTAGCCCTGTGTGCAGGGCTGTGCTTACATGTGGAGATGGGCAATGGGTAGTGGGCATCGTCACTGCATTTATAGCACCATCGGCCGTGGCCGGACAAGCATGCAAGGGTTTCGTTTTTACAGAAACCACATGACGCGTGTGACATAGTAATTGTGGGCACTGAGGGGTGGGCACATTTACTATGCAGTGTGCGCGACCGACTTGAGTCGACATTATGGGCGCAGGCCCTGTGTGCAGGGCTGTGCTTACATGTGGAGATGGGCACTGAGGAGTGGGCATCGTCACTACATTTATAGCACCATTGGCCGTGGCCGGACGAACGTGCACGGGTTTCGTTTTTACAGAAACCACATGACGCGTGTGACAGTGATTGTGGGCACTGAGGAGTGGGCACGTCTACTATGTAGTGCGCGTGATCGACTTGAGTCGCTTTTATAGGCGCGAGCCCTGTGTGAAGGGCTGTGCTTATATGCGGAGATGGGCACTGAGCAGTGGGCATCGTCACTACATTTATAGCACCATCGGCCGTGGCCGGGACACCAGAAATTACACCTTTTTCGGGAAATATCTGGGTAGCCGTGAAAACGGTTTTCGTGTGCAGGCAAGCGGGCAACCGTACAGGCTTGCGCATTGCAAACAACGCTGAAACAGTCACAATCTCTGGAAACTGAAACAGCGGCGCGCTTAGGTGAGAGCCCGGCCGCAGCGGAACTCGTACACCGGCGCTTCGATGAAGCAGCCATCGTGTGTAGTGCCGACGCAGCGTCATGCAGCATGCGTAGATGGCTTTCCCAGGATGGCTTCGGGGCTCCCGGCCTCACCGTAATCCTCTGCCGCGGTCCCCGCGGCGCGGGGCGACGGCCAGTAGAGCGAGAACGGGGGTCTCGAGCTGCGTTGCTGAAGCTGTTGTGATAACGGCTTTTGTGTGCAGGCAAGCGGGCAACTGTGCAGGCTTGCGCATTGCAGAAAACGCTGAGACAGTCACAATTCCTGGAACTGAAACAGCGGCGCGCTTGGGTGAGAGCTCGGCCACAGCGGAACTCGTACACCTGCGCTTCGATGAAGCAGCCATCGTTAGTAGTGCCGACGCAGCGTCACACAGGAGGCTTTAGATGGCAACACCGCTTTTGCCGCCGTCCAGCAGAGGGCGGACAAAGGTGCGTCGCTATCGCCTGTTCCACCGGCGGAAGTGAGTGGTAGTTCCTGTTTTTAGCATCATCAGTGTGGAGAATGCTAGTGAGACAGACGAACGAGTTCGTGCTGAATATGGAGCGTTCCAAGCCTTCGCCACCTCTTCGTGAAGCACAGGAAGAAATGAGGCGGGCTTTGAGAAGTACGCTCATCCGAAAGGGAAATACCATCCAGCCGGGAACGAGAGGGGGGGGCGCTGGTGCAAACCACTCGCGGCCGAGACTCATCGCGGCCAACACGAGCATTCGCCCCGGCTCCTTCGCGATGTCAGCTCGTCTGCTGGGCTTCTGAGCAGAAGGCGCGAGATCCTCCGAGCTCGCCCAGCCCTCACTGCCCGAAGCTAGCAGAGAGCGCGTGTCCTCTTCCCCCGACGCGGCCCTGAGATCGACTTCCTCGGACGACGCGCCGGCAAACAGCGGGCGCTGCCCACCGGGAAGCGATGCAGGGGGGGCCGGTGAAGCAGGGCGAACCGGCGAGCTCGGTTGAGCTGAAGACGGTTCCGGAATCCGCTGGAAGCGATGCTTTTACGGCGCCTCAGCGCAGCGGAGAATGCAGGCTCAGAGAAAAAGGCCAGGCGAGTCCTCAGAGTCACCATGGCAACAGCTCGCAGTGGGGGCATCCGCCGTCAGCGAGCGAGCGCTGCATGATCTTCACCCAGGCAGGAGACACAGATGACGTACCGGTCTCCCTCGCTGAGTGGGGCTCTGACGAGCCGCAGGAAGGCATCTTAAAAAAGACGCGAGCTCTTTTACGAGTGTGTGTCGCAGGGCGAACACACACACACACATAAAGAACAGCTTGTATATAACAGGATTGAAAGGATATAGGCGCCGGATAGCGCAGCAGGAACGGCAATGGAAGGCGGCGATGCCAGCAGCTTCAGAATGGCTCGTCCTGCTGATGTGCTTTCTCAGACGGCGCTTGCTTCCTCCGTGATCCAGCGATGCATGAGCTTCGCTGAAGAGATGAAAAATCAGGTGAGTCAGCCTTTTCGAGCTCCTTTTATAGGTTGGGCCACACCCGTTTCGACGGGAAGTGGCAAGAAGGGCGCGAAGCGCCCTTATTGGTCTGATGTTGCATCAGCCCGCGCGATAGGCTGTGCAGTTGCCGCAGAACAAGCCAATGAGCGAACGAGCCGTCTCGCCTATGGCTGTGTACTGCTGCAAATGCGCTTTACAAAAATACAAAATTAAGGATAATTTTTTGCTTCAGTATTTCGTGAAAAGAGACTTTTCCCGTAGCGTCTTAGCTAAGACGCAGTACGAGAGAGCTCTCGTAAGAGAACTAAAATTGTCATAATGTAGGAAAGCAAACACTTATTTAAAAATAAAAAGACATTAAATGAAGACTAGTAGATGGCTGCAGAGAAGTATTTCTAGGCTATTTCCATTCCCTAATATAGCCTAAATATTTTTTGTATTTATTAAATTATATTTAGACATTATGAATGTCAGTAATAAAAGTACATTTTATCAGATGTAATATATTACATATGTAAGATGCAGTGTTAAATTATAATTATTGATATACAGATAGGTGTACTATGAACATACTATACAAATGGATTATGTAAAAGTGTATGTACACTACAGGCAGAAACTATGAACATCATTTACACTTGTCCAATGGACAGTAAAGTGCATAGAAAATATTTCAGTGTGCAAATGGATTACTCCGTGTTCTGGATGAACAGACGGTAGTGCAAGTAATAAGTTTACTGTTTTAGATTGTTGTAATTAAATAAATCAGATGTAGTAATGAGGAGGAGTGAGGAGTCTGTGTGTGTGGTGTGGGAGGTTGTCAGAGGGCAGAGTTCATCAAGGAGAGTAAAGGAATGGGCTCAGTACACAGCCCTGTGGTACGCTGGTGTTGAGTGTGATGGTGGTGGAGCAAGTGTGGCCTGACCTAACATGCTCTGTTGGTCAGAAAGAACATAATCCAGTTGCAGAGGGAGCTTGGAGGGAATGACCGTATTAAATGCCGAGCTAAAAAGTCAACAAACAACGTCCGTTCCTAGTTCCTGCAGTAATGATGTCGCTAAAACAGTTTTATGACTAATCTCCTCCCACATGAATACACAAAAAAGGGGGCGTGGTCTTGTTGTGTTCCGACGGAGAAGAGGAAGAGTTGCGTTTGTGTTTGTTGCCATGTCGCCATCGAAACGGTTATTTTCATCTCGGAGTCCAATCACCTTTATTTGGCCTTCCCAGGGACCCTGTACTTAGAGATCAATGGTTACAATTTATGTTTAACTCGGTTCCCAAAAATTATAATTCACATGTAAAACTATGTGCAGCACATTTTGCTGAGGACAGCTTCCTCAATCTCAATCAGTTTAATGCCGGATTTGCACAAAGATTATTCTTGAATAATGGAGCAGTTCCTTCTTTGTCTGGAGAAGGCGTTGTTTATGGACCACAACCGGTAAGTGTATTTTATTATTTAAGTTGGTGCGTTTAACAGTTTCTGTAACTTATAACACAAAGGGCAACACTTTGTTAGCTTTGTTAACTAGATGTTAGGGCTGTGCAAAAAAATCGAATGTGATTTTCATGCGCATCTCGTCAGAAAAAACGCCCCTGTGATTATAAGTACATCAAGCACGTGCGTTGAGATCAGGATTGCCAGGTTTTCAAAACAAATCCTGCCCACTTGTTTCACAAAACTAGCCGAATCGCGTTTCCAGGAGGGCAGCGTGCGCTAAGCTGGTGTTGAATAACAACACAGGAACCGCTGGCACAATCAGAACTCGTTACGTATTTCTGAAGGAGGGACTTCATAGAACAAGGAAGACATCAGCCCGTTTTTATGACAGTGAAAACAGCGGTATACAGATATGTGAATTGTGTGAAAAATACTGTGTTTTTTTACACACCAAACACAAACACGTTATATTGCACACTGTAAACACAATCAAAGCTTCAAAAAAGCATGAGAAATGAGACCTTTAAAAGCCTTTAATTAAACTTGGCTATCCATTAAAAACATGCCAACATGTTTCGGCCTCTGTGGCCTTCTTCAGGGCAAATTCAAAATGGTAGTCTGTAGACTACATGCTATATATCTGCATATACACACACAGACACACACACACACACACACACATACATGTAAAGCTGGGGCCTTTATTTACCTGCAGAAGGTAACAGGCTTTTATTAGAGGCAGGCCTTTATTTCTAATTCCATCTGTTTGATAAGTAATTGTTTTAAAGAACCTGTTTTAAATTAAAAGCGATAGCATTCCACTGGACAGAGATCATAACATTAGCACAGAATCAGTTCAGAATCAATCACCAAAAGAATCAGTTCATATCAGACGCGCTCTGTGTCAGTCTGCTTCACGCTAAATTAGGCATGCGCAGTATCATCAGCTCCTCGGTATCGAATCGGACGCGTCCGAAAGAAGCGGTTCTCGGTTCAGTGTACTGGTGATTCGAAAACCAATGCAACCGGTTTTTGACTCGAGAACGAGAAACGCTGCGCCAGTGGGCGTGTACGTTCATTATCTGGCTCTGCTGCACAAATTTTCTAATTTTGCACAAATATATATATATATATATATATATATATATATATACACACACATATACAGTCCCTGACAAAAGTCTTGTCGCTTGTGTACAAATTGACCTGAAGTGCCGCTGAAATATATTTCTAATCAAGATTTTTTTTTTACAAGAAATGGCTCATTTTAATCCCAACAGCTTTTGTAATAATGTTTCAGTGCAAAACATTGAAACTGTCAAAAAGTATTCTAATATTCATAGCTTGGTAAAGCCCATTGAGTCAATTTTTTGCAAAGACATACGTGTTGTCGCCTTGTCATATGAGCTTCACCTGTGACTAATAATGGATCAATTAGGTCTCAGGTGTGTATAAAAACAACCCCAGTACACTACACCTTCACATCAACTGCAACTAGACCTCTGCAAACATGCCTAAGAGTCACCCTGAGACTAAAGTTTTGATTATCAAGAGGCTGAAGACCAGATCCACTGCTGATGTGGCAGACACCTTCAATGTGTCTCAGCGTCAAGTACAGAGGATAAAAAAAACATTTGAAGACACTGGAGATGTTTTTGACAAGCCCAGGTCAGGCAGACCCTGCAAGACAACTGCTCAAGAGGACCGTTTGTTGGCTCGAAAATCCAAGGCCAGCCCATTTTCCACTGCAGCAGAGCTCCACAAGACCTGGTCACCTGAAGTCCCTGTGTCAACCAGAACGGTTTGTCGGATTCTGTCTCGGAATGGCCTCCATGGTCGAATCAGTGCCCAGAAGCCAGCACTAAACAAAAGACAATTGAAAAACTGTGTGGCATTTGTCAAGGCCCACAGCCTGCTAAAAGGATGGACGCTGGAAAAGTGGCAGAAGGTGGATTTTTCAGATGAATCTTCTGTTGAATTACACCACAGTCATCGCAAATATTGCAGGAGATCTACTGGAGCCCGCATGGATCCTAGATTCACCCAGAAAACAGTGAAGTTTGGTGGTGGAAAAATCATGGTCTGGGGTTACATCCAGTATGGGGGTGTGTGAGAGATCTGCAGGGTGGAAGGCAACATCAATAGTCTAAAATACCAAGAAATCTTAACTACCTCTTATATTCCAAACCATAAAAGAGGCCAAATTCTGCAGCAGGATGGTGCTCCATCACATACTTCCATCTCCACATCAAAGTTCCTCAAGGCGAAGAAGATCAAGATGCTTCAGGATTGGCCAGCCCAGTCACCAGACATGAACATCATTGAGCATATGTGGGGTAGGATGAAAGAGGAAGCATGGAAGACGAAACCAAAGAATATTGATGAACTCTGGGAGGCATGCAAGACTGCTTTCTTTGCTATTCCTGATGACTTCACCAATAAATTGTATGAATCCTTGCCAAACCGCATGGATGAAGTCCTTCAAGCTCATGGAAGTCATACAAGATATATACTCTATTTTACAAGCGTATAGCCGACATCAGTCACATCACAACCACTGACTTTATCGTATGTGTATTTGATTTCATTAGTGCAGATTAATGTTTGAGAGCTGGTTATGTAGTCTTAATGGACCGCGTTTCAGTCATTATAATATTCATTCCTTTGTCTGACAACAGAAACATTAAAATATAGTAATAAAAACAGTTTTTTTGATAATTAAATTATATGGCTAAATTAAATTGCAGTATGTAAGCAGAGGGAGACAGTACAATACGACACACTTACGTCATAAATATGCCAATTAGCGCATGACGTCATCTAGTTCATGTTCTCATGATTTATTTTTATGACTTAAAATGTTTCAAAACAATCCCCCCGTTTTTTCACAAATCGCACTGTATATATATATATATATATATATATATATATATATATATATATATATATATATATATATATATACAGTACAGACCAAAAGTTTGGACACACCTTCTCATTCAAAGAGTTTTCTTTATTTTCATGACTATGAAAATTGTAGATTCACACTGAAGGCATCAAAACTATGAATTAACACATGTGGAATTATATATGGAATTATATACATAACAAAAAAGTGTGAAACAACTGAAAATATGTCATATTCTAGGTTCTTCAAAGTAGCCACCTTTTGCTTTGATTACTGCATTGCACACTCTTGGCATTCTCTTGATGAGCTTCAAGAGGTAGTCACCTGAAATGGTCTTTCAACAGTCTTGAAGGAGTTCCCCGAGAGATGTTTAGCACTTGTTGGCCCTTTTGCCTTCTGTCTGCGGTCCAGCTCACCCCTAAACCATCTCGATTGGGTTCAGGTCCGGTGACTGTGGAGGCCAGGTCATCTAGCGCAGCACCCCATCACTCTCCTTGGTCAAATAGCCCTTGATGCCTTCAGTGTGACTCTACAATTTTCATAGTCATGAAAATAACATAGTAAACAATTCATAGTCATTTTCATAGTCATGAAAATGTCTGAGAGACTTTTACCAATATGTTACGTGCCCGACCAGACAAAAGAAGTCATTGGACTTGTGTTACGGTTCTATCAAGGACGCATATAAAGCTCTCCCGCTCCCCCCGCTGGGTGGGACTGACCATAACTGTGTCCAGCTCATCCCGTCATATCGCACGGCCCTAAGGAGGGGAAAAACTCTCATTAAACACGTTAAGAACTGGACTGAGGAAGCAATCCTGAGTTTACAGGGCTGTTTTGATTGCACCGACTGGGGCATGTTTAAGGAGTCCTGTACCAACATAAACGATCTTACAGATGTTGTTAGTTGTTATGCTTCCTACTGTGTTGATAATGTAATCCCTGATAAAATTGTACAGGTATATCCAAACAATAAGCCATGGGTAAGGAAATCACTAAAGCTGTTACTAAATAAAAAGAGGCAGGCATTTAGGGAAGGAAACTTTTTAGAATTGAATAAGTTGAAAAAGGAAATAAGAAGTGAAATAAGGAGGGCACAGCAGGGTTACAAAGAAAAAATAGAGAAAGACTTTGGGGGTAGGAATTTACATTCAGCCTGGGATGGTATGAGAACTGTTATCGGCACCAGGAGAGAAAAGAATGTCAAGGTTGTGTTAGAAGGTTTTAGTTGTGACAGTTTGCTTGCAACAGAGCTAAACAAATTTTATTTGAGGTTTGATACCACTAATTTTAGTAATGTTATTTTAGAACAGAAATCACATTTATCTGGAAATGGTGTTGTCCCCTTTTTTGACGAACAAGCTGTGGTCAATATGTTTAAGCACTCCAGATCAGGAAAAAGCCCTGGGCCTGACAATATAAGTAGTCGCCTGCTCATCTCTTGTGCAGAGCAGTTAGGTCCAATTTTTCATTATATTTTCCAGATGTCCCTAGAGCAACAGAGAGTGCCGAACATATGGAAACAGTCAACAGTTATTCCAGTGGCCAAACTAAATCATCCAAAATTATTAAATGACTTTAGGCCAGTAGCTCTGACCTCCTTAGTCATGAAGTGTTTTGAAAAACTGGTTAAAAAAGTAATACTTACAAAAACAGAGAATCTCATAGATCC